>NC_051185.1:45360643-45448143 GCF_013339695.2 Rhipicephalus sanguineus | reverse complement strand
GCGAAAAAACGTAGGACGAGACGACGAAGGCTACAGCACAAGCACATAAGAAGCAGCACAAGCGCACAAGCGCTTGTGCTGTAGCCTTCTTCACCTCGTCCTACGTTTTTTCGCGATATTTTCATTGAAGATATTTGTGAGATGATGCTTTAGGAGCGATTCTTGGCGAAAGAAATAAATTATTTCCGCAGTTAAAATGGCGGAATATGTCAATCAATCAATCAATCAATCAATCAATCAATCAATCAATCAATCAATCAATCAATCAATCAATCAATCAATCAATCAATCAATCAATCAATCAATCAATCAATCAATCAATCAATCAATCAATTCACATCCGTAAGCAACCAGTTACACCTTACAATTGGCAAGCTTAGTTCATGATATTCATTTGTATTTTGAAATCATAAAATGCAATATAAATTTGAAGCCGCGCAATTCCACTACATGTAACGCCTCCCTTTCCGCTACAGATGAATACTTTGACTTTATGATCATGTGTCAGCAAAGCATACAAGCATGTTAACTTTCTTGCCCTCAGCCTGCTCCTCCGGCTCCCCTATGTACCACGCGCGCGGGGAACCAAGTTTATTAGATGCGAAGCAGCTTTTGCGCTTGGCTTTGTCCGTAGTTCCATTGGCGACCGTCCGCTTTCTAAAACCTACCATAGCGATCTGTAACATATTGGGCGCGCGCTCGCGCCAAGGAGGAAGTCTTCTTCGTCTTATTTTTCGACCAGCCTTGATGATGATACGTGCAGAGCACTTTAGGGGCCCAGGCTGCCGTATGCTGTCCTAGCTTGGCGTAACGCAGACAAAACCACGTGTGCTGGCACGCGCTAGCCCGTTCGCGCCTGTGTAAGGGGCTGGGTAAGACGCTGTGGCCTCTCCCCCTTACACTCTCTCAGCAATCACGTAATGGCATCGGCGAACGAGTATGTGCATACGCGCGATGAACTGCGTGGCCTGCTCCAACAAGAGTTCGGGACGAGTAACAGCAACAGCACTACAGTGAATTCATGGTGTGCTCCACATGCAAGGACGCGTTAACATCGGGCAAGGTGCCCGTGATGAACGGAACTTTAAGTCGACCCATGGGCTCCTTCGCATCCCCCATGGTTCCCTTTAGTGGGAAATGCTTTCTGCAATGAATTCGTGCTGTTGATTTTGTACGATCGATAGTAGTGATCGAATTTTTACTATCGATAGCGCTATTGATAGTATTTTTTACCATCGAGAGTTCGATAGTGACTCAGCTATCGATAGTATCGATAGTACCATCGATAGTTCTGCATCACTAATCGATAGGCCCCTCCCACATGGCCAAAGCGCGACCGCCTCCACGACTGAAGAAGTAGTCCTAGTCATGAAACGCAGGGCGGAGTCACAGGCCGTCCAGGTCATGACGTCACTCTTGAGTGCGAGAAAATTGATGCAGGCTTATATTCATCTACCTCGGAGGCGAAAATGCCGCAGGTGTAACAAGTTGCATTCGACTACAGATAAAACTATTTTCTCAATATCATGAACACGTAGGATACATAGGCATACAATTAAATGTTGTTCCGCTCGCACCGCAAAACTTTTGCGTGAATGACGATAGCGTTCGCCCTGGAAAGCTAAGATTGTAAATCCCAAAATTGCCCAATCAGCGAGCGTGCTTAGTGCAGACCACGGTACCCGACTCATGAAGGCTGTTTGGGACCAGATTGGGGAAAGAGTGCCGCGGCATTCAGATTACATAACGACACAGGACGTACACATAAAAGAAAACTCGTGAACGTGCGCGTACCTGTCAAGAAGTCTAGCATTCTGTAGTCGAGCAGCTTGGGCCACTAGGCTGGAGTTCCTCCGCGTCGTCTCTTGCACCGTGTGCCAGTGTCCGGCGACATCAGCGTCTATATGACCGCCGCACGTTACGGTCAGTAGAGTGTGGTTTTGCTCAACATCCTTCGCAAAGCGACGAACGAACGCTGTGGCGTCTGTGGTGGGCTCGTGTCCAGTAAAAACACATTTGATGCTCGAGTTTCGCCTTATGGAATCCGCCAGTCCCTCCGTTTCTTGTACGGTCATTCGGTGCAGGGTAACGCTTAGGTCCCTCAAGCTATTGTTCCGAGGCAGCGCTTCGAGCACCAGCGACCACCAACGGCTATCACTGTCGGCTTCCACCTGGGCGCCCGATCCTGTATATATACGTAGCTTTCGCAGCGTCGTGGACGACTCCAGAAACTCGGCGAAAGCAGAAGACACTGCCGCGTTGCCCCTATAGATGCTAATGGTAACGGAGGTGAAATGCTGGCAGCTCGGCAGGACGCGTAAAGCGGCAACTGTGCGGTCATTTGGCTGCAAAAAATGTACTTCCGAAAACGCTTCGCACTGCAGAAATTCGATTTCGTGCTTGAAGTTGCAAGAGCTGATGAAAACTTTTTGTTTCAAGCCACTGCTTTTGAGTTCCGCACATACGAACGACAAGTGCTGATGCCTGTACACCGAACCCTCGATGTGAACCTTTAGGTTTTTTTTCGTCGGTAGCGCCTGGAAGAGAAGAGCCCACTGCGGCGGATGAAAAATCCGGAATGGAATTCTCAGCTCTTCTAGTGTATCGTTTTCAATCAAAGGAAGGATCATGCAGTCGTAAACGGAGCGCATCCCGGGCTCAATATAGTCTTGGGTGTAAATAGTTAAGCTGCGTAGGACATTGTTGCTGCTGATCACTCCGGCTATAATGGCCGTCGTTTCTTCGTTCCCGTTGAAATTGATGAAAGTGAGCTTCTCGATGCTTCTGTTTTTTGAAACACCTTCGAGAACTGCCGCTCGCACTAATTCATTCGACATAGTCACGACAAGCACTTTGAGGAATCTTGTGGTGGCGAGGTATTCGATGAGGGCGTAGGGATAGGATTCACGTTCGAGTAAATTGATATGCAAATTTAGTTCCTTGAGCCTACAATTTTTCGACAGCGCCGAGAAGAACGTGTTAGCTGCTCGCGCTTCGAGCGGGACGCCAAGTAAACGCAACGTCTCGAGGCATGATGAATTCTGCAGAAGCTCCGACAGCGGGCCCACAAAGGTATCTGGAATAGGGACCAAGGATGTCATGCTGAAGCTGCATTGTAGCTCCACGAGATTAGTCAGGCAAGGTATCACTCTGGAAGCAGCATCCGAGGCCCATGCATCATATAAGTTCAAGCACAACTTCTTGATTCCTGAACTGAGACGAAGGGCCTCAAGAATGGAACGGCCGGTGTGGTTGAACAGCAATGGTTTAATGTGTGCCGATGAAATGCAGCGATGGGTTTTGAGCAACCATCCAAGAAGTTCCGGGTACTGCGGCAGATGCAATGTATCAAAATTTTGTATCGTCGGTACAAAGCCGGTATTATGTACCAGGTGCAGTTGGCCAGACGCGCTTGGGGGTTCCCGCAGTTCACTCATGGAACCAAGGAGTAGCTTGTTCATGATTGATAGCTTGTCTACGATTTGACACGTTTGGTTTTGTTCAGCTGTGCATTCCACACAGTGGACAGCGACATCCGCATTCAAGGTGTCCATGGCGTTGCTCGGTCACTCGGCAGGATGTTCCGGGGTGTCACTCCTGCAAGAAACCGTCATGCGAAACGCTACTAAACCCCGTTTCCAGAGATTCTTGATGTTAGCTCCGTTCGCAGAGGCAATAAATGAATACAGACTAATATTTCCCGCGTAGCATAGATTGCGTGAAGTGAAATCGGAAGACTTACAAAATCCAGACTCACTAAAAAAATCGCGTTGTAGAATGATATACGCTTGACTATACATGATGTTTCAAAAAATGTGTCGGAAAATCATCAAAAATAGGGAATATATTCAATATTTTCTCGCTGTCTTCATAATAACTTATGTTGTGAGCGTTATTTTAACGTAACTAGACAAAGCAATTACGGCAGTCATTAAAAAGATTGGGTAATTAGCTTTTTTTAATTAGCCGAGGGAGGTGGTAGGGTCAAACGGAAGAATTGCTGTCCTTCCTACGAAGAGGCCATTGGCGTTTTGAGATTTAGAAAGATCGGCTTCTGGTAATTACTGTTCAGCAATGAAATTCCACCAAATTTGCCGGCGAAACCGAAACCAAGCTTTCGACGAGCTCAGCTGGAAAACGACTAAAATGAAGTCACTCTTCCCGACGGCGATTGCAGTGGTGTTAGTTCTGCAATTGTTAACGTACGTGCGTCATACAAGCTCTAATCGCAAACTAAACCCGTGAAACCACAAAGCGAGGCCGATCAATGATTTGCACAACGATTCTTGCTCATTCTGGACGTCTCAGAAGAGTATGGCAGTTGCGCTCTTCGGAGTTTCGGTTTCGCCTTCGCCGGCGAAATTGGTCAGATTTCATTATTCGCTAATAATTGCCAGCGGCTGCTATTGCGAAATCAGTAAGCGGCAACACGCTTTTCGCAGGAGGGCTCCAATTTTTCCATTTCACTTTACCGCCCTTCTCCATGAACTAAATAAACCTTAATCAACGGGAATCCTTTATTTACTGTCTTAATGAATGGCTCTCCTCATGTTGACATGCCTGCCGCGATATCAAAGAATAACTATGAAGGAGGCGTGAAAATACCACTATTTTTTTCTTATGTTTGAGAATTTTCGGACACACTTCTTGAAACACCCTGAATAAGAAGCCCCCGCGAAACGCAGGCCAGACTTTCTAAACTTTGTCTTCATGCTCTCGTTGCCAATAAGTTTTATTCTTTCTCAAATAATACATCCGGCCTCGAGATTAACTGCATCTTATGATTACGAGAAATTCTAGCTAAATAACAGCTTGTCGATATACGAGAAATTTCAACTTTACCAATCAGGCGGTGGATGTATCATTACTGCAAGACAGATCTACTTGGTGTATTTCTGCAATTACTGCGTCTGGCAACTTTGAAGATAGACAAGGCGAATAATGTCAGAAAAGGTGTAGAGTACTTGTGTTTCTATTTTAAGCAGCATCGCTATACATAGCATTTCAGTTACACAACGTCAGGAATGCTTACGGAGGATAACGATGTCAGTTTATAGTCAATGACACCTGCCCCGCATTTCGTGACAATGTCTACCGTTAAGTTATCCGAAGAGTCTCCCACTGCTTGACCATCGGTAAACGCATTCCACTTTCGAGCGAAAAACGTTTTATAAAACTGCCGCAACTATGACAGTTTACGTCAATCATGATCTCGTAGAATACTGCACCTCGTATTACTATTACCCCATTCAATATGAACCTTTGCGTTATCTCCAGATGAATCGAGTTCAGTTGGAGTCCTGTTTGATACGAACGTCAACGGATGCCTCGTTCCGCGGTTCATAGAAAGCGAGTGCCTGTAGTGCCTGAACAAGGGACTTCAGCGCTATTCCTGAAAATGTCGGAAGAACCTAAGCATGGCTCGAAGAACATAAGGCTTAAATGGCATCGCGCGATGTAGGCTGCAGGTATAGGCAATGCGAAAGCCAAACACCACTTCCAGTTGTGTGTTAATTCTATCCCGTGTACAATTCTTACTCACCGAGGCGTTGACTACGACGGAGACATCGGGTCCTTCGTATGCGGTGACGAGGTAGGTTGTTCCTTAGTGACAAGACGCAAATCGGTCTGCGTGGTTGCTTCCTGCTTGTGCATGGCGCTTACCCACTACGGGGGATCGGAGTGAAGCTGGGAATAATAGAATATATGGTTAAAATGAGTAGTTAAGGAGTGAGTGATAGTATTTCTTCGAATTACTCGGAAATAGACGAATGACGAAGTGAGTGAGGAATTTTCTTGAGAATTACCTAGACATAAAACACTTGGTTCATCCAAACAATTTCGGGTACAAATGGTCCAAGTGGTTAGTTATAACGAATCATTCACACAGAAATCCGACGTGTAGTGGGCAGCTCGCCAACTCGCCAAAGGGAGAATTATGCCGTAGCAGCCACTTCGAAATTTAACTTGCAGTAGGCGTTTTGGGATGCTTAATTAAAATAACCAATTTACTGGCGAACAGGCGCTCCTATCCTTGAAGCAAGGCTTAGGTGTCCACCGAGAAGAGGAACTAGGCTAGGGATTGACAAGGCGATGCGAACAGGGTCCGATTATGCTATGGCGTTCTGCTCTTAAGGCGATACTCAAAGGTACTCATAGTTTTTCTCTCCTTGTCTTATATGGACTAATCACTAACGTAAGCTGATCTTCTCCTCCTCCCTCTGCAATGAATTTCCTCACTTATTCTCACTTAAGCTGAAGTTGGTGTCGCGAAGGCACATTTGTGGCTTCGAAAACAAGGAACTAGCTGAATTCGTTGCGCCAAGTTTGGATATGATGCAGCGAAAGGGTGACGCGTGAGTTTCAACATATTAATTTAACGCCCTCATGGTAGTACGAAAAGCCGCACTTGATTTTGTTAACTCTCCTGAGATGAATCTGGAATCATTCAGCTTCCGGGCAGTTACGTTTCTGGTGAAATACTGGTCGTGGTCTTCTAGGCCAATTCTACTCTCACCGGCTATATGCACTCGTTCCTTACTTGACTGCACTGCAGTTCTTGTGGTATTGCTCGCGCATCGTTGTTGTACTGGTTGTCACTGGAGCGCAACATCCTCAGGGTGGACCGACGCCCGTTTTGACGTCATCGATGAATAGGTATCGCCGCACGTGCATCCAGCTGTGTTCGTTCATGTCATTCTCTTGCATGCAACCATCGCCGGAAGCATGACAGAGGGCTCTCTCCTTGACGACTCCTTCGAACCGCATGAATCCGTCTAAGGTTTCCGTTCTTTTGTGGTGGTCTCGCACCAAACTCGCCAGTTCTGCTTTGTCCATTTTCACGAGCTCGGCAACATCGTCCAGTAGTGCCGGATACAGGTAGACATGCTCAAGTGTTACATTGACGCACCTGTACATGACTAGTGCTGTTCTTTGTGGAGTAAATTGTATTTCTTGTATGGTAGATACACACGAAAACTGCGAGATTGCAGGCTTTCCGAGTTTGATATATTATCGTTCATTCTCTCGGAATTCTTCAATCGCACCATTTCAGAAACTCGGTTTAGCGACCCGGAAATTCGATTGGACAAAGCTTTTGAAGTTAACCGAAGCGCCGCCTTGAAGCACATACCGAAAACAGATCGCATCGCCGCGCTCTTGGCTGTCACTGCGCGAGCTTTTATGCGAGAATTAGGACTAGCCCTTTCAATAAAAAGTGAATGAACCTTGGACGGAACGAATTACATGGTTCTGCTTCATGGTGAACACGGAGATGAATATTGATAACATTATCATGTGACTGGCAAATAATATGTCGCCTTTGTTCGTAACACATTTCTTTCCGAAAGTTTGCATATACTGAAATCAAAATCCACGCTTGGCCCTTTTCAGCTTTCAACTAGATTTCGTACATGCGGTAGGTCAATATGCCTTAGTTCCTGTAAAAACTGCATGCCTGCATAAGTGACCTTAATACGCAGAAAACAGCTTACTGTACGTTATGGCAGTAGTATGATAAGTTTCAAGGAGGAACGAGAAGCTCCCTCTGCGATATTGGTTTTACGGGGAACTGTATACGCTGATGAAAAGTAAAAATAAAAGGTATGTGAAATATGTTGTCCACACGCGTGTCTCCATTTGCTGCCATTTTAGGCAGCCTCTAGAAGACGTCACTACCGATGATGCTGTTACGGGATCGTGAAGTTGACGAAGGCAGCATTCGGCGTGTCCAAGATGAAACTTTTTATTTGGCCGAACTTGTGGCTGAGAAATGGAAATTCAAACTGCAGCAAGCAATGCACGCTGTGCACTGATAGCGGATACACTGATAGCGGCGAACAGAGCGTCGGCCGTCGATAATCTGATCCGCGGGTATAGGAGCGCCCGCATTCATACATGTGGCATCAAACATTCGAGTCTTATCGCTGGTGGCTGCGCTAGCTCGAGAACAAACTCAAATGTTCGCGTTTGCGCACTCTAACCTATCAGAAGATTCTAAAATAATCTGGAAGCTTCCCAGACATTCGGGCGCGGTTTGCGAAAGGCAGAGGCTAAACGTGTAACGGCTCCATTACATGGAAGTACAAAAAGGAGTGCACGTAGCAATATAAATACACGCCCACATTTGAAAACAATATCAGCAGGAGCAAGTCTTTGCCCTAATGAAAATAAACGCGAGTGATCAATATCGACGGAAGACCGAGGCATCCGTGAACGAACGGCTGCTAGAAGGGATGTCTATGCATGAAACACTGAGGCTAAAGTTAGAGCGGAAACATGCAAGACGCCCCACGAAGAAAATACAGATCATACGCGAGTGCTGACTAACAAGTGAGTTATTCCTTTTCACGTCAAAGCCCACGGTAACCCAACCGCACTTGCGCAAACAATAGATCTAATCAAAAATTTTGAAGTAGTTTCACTGACTTGACATTGCGATGAGTGGTTAGATGCTGGAGCTGTTGGCGTCAGAATGATTTTTGATTGCTTAGATGATATATGGGGTTTTATGGCCGAATGGCCACTTGTGCCAAAAAGCACCATTACTGATGATGGTATGTTTACCGTGGTAAGTGATTTGCAATGTTAGGACGTAAGATGGCCGTAAAGTGGCCTAAAAAACATGCGCTCTAAAGAGCGCCATTACTGATGATGGGATGTTTACCGTGGTCAGTGATGTGCAATGTTAGGACGTAAGATGGCCGTAAAGTGGCCTAAAAAACATGCGCTCTAGATAAGCGTAAATCACATAATATATAAGCAATAATATTACGATGATGATGAATGGAGCGGTTTATGGTTCTTTTCCATTGCTTTACTTTACTCTCTGGCAGTTTTGCGACCATCTTAACGTCGCGACGTTAACTCAGTGGAGCTGCTTGCAATTTGAAATTCATAATGTTTACTGGACGGGAAGTGAGTAGTGGAGCTTTTCAAATTTCTGTGACATATACCCACTGGCGTGGTTATAGACAACTTCTTAAGATGAACCGGAGGTGAGTAGTGGGGTTCGTCCATACCACCGGCAGATACTCGCTAGGCTTGTTATAGACAGACTTTTCATTTTTGGTCAACCAGAGTTGAACAGTGGGCATTGCCCAAATTGTGTGGCACATATCCGCTAAGAGCTGTGTTAGGATTCGCAAGGATTGACCTCGACCTCGGTTGCTAAAAATAAAACAATGACGACAGCCAGTGTGTCAGACGCGCGAACACATGAAATAATATTGAGGCGATTGCAGGGGCAAGGAGAAACACCAGGAAAATATACCTGTCATGACGTTCTATGGGACATCTGAGAGATCATTTATTTTGTAGATGTGTTGGCAAATAACACATTATGAGAGTCATTTTTGGTCGCCTGCCTAACACAATCAAAACTACTCTTTCTTAAATAAATTTTCTGAGTCAGTTCGCGTAGGCTCAAGTGTTAGGCGCGAGGCACCATTCTGGCTACGGAAACAGAACAAGCGAAATTCATTGCTCTAGCCCGTGAAGACTAAGCAGTACAACGGCGATGCATGAGAAAGAAAGAAGACAAAGCGCACTGGTTTCCGTCGATCTTTACACAAATCCTGTCATCCCAGCTTTGGGCATTTGTGTTTGCGCTGAAAGTGGTGTCGTGCTTATCCAGGAGAATTGTGGCATCACCGTTTAAATCTAGACGTTCGTTACCAATACGCACTTCAGTGCTCACTGCGCTGCCCACGAGTCGTTGTATCGTGACCCCTCTCTGCAGCTCAGTGTCTTCCGTTCGGCCCGATGCCCTCTTTGACGTCATCGATGAATAGGTACTGAAACACGTGCCTCCAACAGTCTTCGTTCAAGGCATCCAGTTGCGTGGAGCCATCGTCGGAAGCATGGCAGATGACTCTTTCCTTGACGACTCCTGTCATCTTCATGAATCCGTCCAAGGTTTCCGCCCCTTTCAGGCGGTCTCGTATCAAGTTTACTAGTTCAGCTTTCTCAATTTTGACCAGCTCGGCAACCTCGGCCAGCAGCGCCGGATGCGGCATGACACGCTGCAGGGCTCCGCTGACGTACCTGCACGTGAACAGAGCTGCTTTTCGAGAAAATATTATTAAAACGAATCCCTTAGATACCTCACTGAACATGAACAGCGACCGTCGCGTCAACACGGGTGATAGAAGAAATCATCACGTGATAACGTCAACGCACGATGTCGTCATGACGTCATAGCTGGAAGCTGGAAGCCCGGTCCATGTGCTATAACGAATATTTCTTGAGGACAATGTTTAGCTGAAGAGCAACTGCAGCTTATTAATTCAAATGCATCAAACCACAGAACGAGTTAATTCATTTGCAAAGTGATGAACTTGTTGAGATTAAGCGAGCAGCATGTAAAGGAAGATAAGATGTGACTCAATGAACCTCAGCTCTTGAAATAATAACTGGCAAACGACCGATTATGAAAAAAATTATAGTTGGCCCGAGCTAGGCGTATTTCTGGCATGTTTCGGCGGGGTGGTATACGGGACAATCTTGGTCCGAATGCACTTAGCAGTAACCCTTTTCCGAACAGCCAAATATATGCATCTTAAACGCGGTATACAACTTTCAGACCATGTTGCTATGTTTACAGTTCGAAAGTTCTACGTACATAGACGAAACACTTTCCTATATATACATAGTAGGCAGAATACATCGCCATAGAAGTTTCACAACATTATAGTTTCTCTCGCAGCTCGAACATTGAGCGAGAATGAAGAAAACGTTCGCTCCGGAAAATTAGGATTGTCAATCAGAAGCTTGTCCAATCAGCGAGCATGCTTAGTTCAGACCAAGGTACCCGATTCATGAAGGCTGTTTGGGACCAGATGGGGAGAGTGCCATGACATTCAAATTACACAACGACACAGGACGCACACATAAAAGAAAAGTCTTGAACTTGCGCCTACCTGTCAAGAAGTGAAGCCTTCTGTAGCCGGGCAGCCCGGGCCACTACGCCGGAGTTCCTTCGCGTCGTCTCTTGCACCGTGTGCCAGTGTCCGGCAACATCAGCGTGTATGTGTCCGTCGCAAATTAAGGTCAGTAGAATGTGGTTTTGCTCAATGTCCTTCGCAAAGCGACGGACGAAGGCGCTGGCGTCTGTGGTGGGCTGTGGATCAATAGAAACCAATCTTATGCTAGTGCTTCGCCTAACGGAGTCGGCCAGTTCCGCCTTTTCTTCAGCGCTCATGCTGCACAAGGTGACGCTTAGCTCCCTCAAGCTATTGTTTCGAGGCAGCGCTTTGAGCACCAACGACCACCACCGGGTATCGCCATCGGCTTCCACCTGGGCACCCAACCCGGCGTCCAGATGGAGCTTTCGCAGCGCCGTAGTCGATTCCAGAAACTCGGCGAAAGCCAAAGACACTGCCACGTTGCCCCTATGGATGCTAATGGAAACAGAGCTGAAATGCTGGCAGCTCGGCAGGACGCGCAAAGCGGCCACTGTGTGGTCATTTGGCTGTGAGAAGTGTACTTCTGAAAATGCTTTGCACTGCAGAAATTCAATTTCGTGCTGGAAATCGTAATATTCGATAGAAACTTTTTCTTCCAAGCCGCCGTTTTTGAGTTCCGCACATACGAACGACAAGAGCGGATGCCTGTACACCGAATCTTGGATGTGAAGTTTTAGGTTTTCTTTCGTCGATAGAGCCTGGAAGAGGAGAGCCCATTGCGGCGGTTCAAGAATCTGGAATGGAATTCTCAGCTCTTCCAATGTATCGTTTTCAATCAAAGGAGGAATCCAGCAGTCGTAAATGGAGCGCATTCCGGGCTCAGTATAATCTAGGGTCCAAACAGTTAAGTTGCGTAGGATCTTGTTGCTACGGATCACTCCAGCTATAATTCCCGCAGTTTCTTCGTTCCCTTCGAAACAGCTCAAAATGAGTTTCTCGATGCTTCTGTTTCTTGAAACACCTTCGAGAACTGCCGCTCGCACCAACTCGTTTGACATAGTCACGAACAGCACTTTGAGGAACGTTGTCGTGGCGAGGTATTCGATGAGAGCGTGCGGATATGATTCTCGTTCGAGAAAATTCATGTCCAAACATAGTTGTTTCAGCCTACACTTGTGGGACAGTGCCGTGAAGAATGTGTCGGCTGCTCGCGTTTGCATCTGGACACCCACTAAACGTAGCGTCTCCAGGCACGATGAATTGAACGAAAGCTCCGACAACGCAGCCACAAAGGACTCCGGGATAGGTTCCGAGGATGTCCTGCGGAAGCTAAATTGCAGCTCTACGACATTAGTCAGGCAAGGTATCACTCCGAAAGCAAGCTCCAAGGCCCACGCTTCATATAAGCCCAAACACAACGTCTTGATTCCGGAGTTGTGACGAAGGGCCTCCAGAATGGCCCGGCCGGTGTAGTTGTCGAGCAATGGCAAAATATGTGCCGATGAAATGCAGCGATGGGTTTTGAGCAACCATCCCAGAAACTCCGGGTACTGCGGCAGATGCAATCTATCAAAATTTTGAATCGTCGGTCTGCTGTCAGTGTTGTGTTCTAGGTGGAGCTGGCCAGATGCGCCTGGGCATTCTCGCAGTTCACTCATCGAGCCCAGGAGCAGCTTGTTCATGATTGATAGCTTGTCTACGATTTGACACGTTTGGTTTTCTGCAGCTGTGCATTTCACACAGTGGACCGCGACATCCTCACTTAAGGTGTCCATGGCGTTGCTCAGTCACTCTGCTGGACGTCGCGGTGTGTCACTCCTGCAAGAAACCGGTGTGCGTAACGCTACTAATCCCTGTTTCCTGAGTTTCTAAATGTTAGCTCCCTACGCAAAAGCGATAAATGAATACTGTGTGATATTTAACGCGTAGCGTAGTTTTGGCCAACTTAAATTGGAAGACCTATAAAATGCATTCTTCCTAAAGAAATCGCGTTATGGCCTGAGATATGCTTGACCATACCTTGTGTTTCAAGAAATGTGTCCGAAAATTATAAAAAAAAGGAAAATGTAGTATTTGCTCGCTGTCTTCGTAACAACTTTTCTGTTTTGGGACACATCTTAATATGACAACACACAGCAATTATGGAAGTTGTTAAATAAAATAATTAGTTTTTTTTTTAATTACCTGAGAGAGGTGATGGGGTCAAATGGGAGAACTGCTGTCCTTCCGGCGAAGACGCCATTGGCGTTTTGAGACTTCGAAAAATGGGCTTCTGGTATTTACTTCGGAGCAACGAAATTCCTAGAAATTCGCCGGCGAAACCGAAACCAAGTTTCTGACAAGGGCAGCTCGCAGACGACTAAATTGACGTCACTGATCACGAAGGCGATAGCAATAGTGTTACTTCTGCATTTGTTAACGTACGTGCGTCATACAAGCTCTAATCGCAAACGAAACCCGTGCAACCATGAAGTGAGGTCGATCGATCTGGCGCTATCCACTACGCCACGAAACGCAGATCCTCCACGTAGCTAACGGCGAGCGTTATATACATACCCTTTACCGCTGGACGGACTCAGAGATGGCAGGCGATAATAAGCGTTTCTTCATTACCAGCGAGATGGCGCTAGCAGCGCGACGGGCGCATTTAAAAGTCGTCGTCGAGCTCGCTCGCTTCTTATATTCGCGCAGCGAGAACATTGCCCTTCCGTTGTCTGCTCGCGCGGTTTTCTCGCGGTGAGGG
The DNA here is from genome assembly GCF_013339695.2 of Rhipicephalus sanguineus. Taxonomy (NCBI): domain Eukaryota; kingdom Metazoa; phylum Arthropoda; class Arachnida; order Ixodida; family Ixodidae; genus Rhipicephalus; species Rhipicephalus sanguineus. The sequence continues at coordinate 45,434,496 of NC_051185.1, read as the reverse complement.
AAAGAGGAATGTTTCACGCTTTCACCGTGATGTCCGCGCTCATGTTACCGAGCGTACGAAAGTCACTCGAGCTGAAGGGACGCCGCTAAACGAACAAACAGAAGATGAGCGCGAACTATCAAGTGTCACAGCTCGACACTTGAAGCACGCTAGTTTCCTTCGCAGCTTCGGCCGCCTTTGCAACAGGAACGCTGTTCAAACTGAGAGTATCCATTGGCGAGCCTCACTTCGTATAGCATTAATTTCTTGCTATCGCATTCATTGCTTCGCCCTTGCGGCGAAACTGTGACTTTTTTTGGTACAACGACGCTCGCTCATTCTAGACGTCTCAGAAGAATATCAAAATTGCGCTCTCCTGAGTTTCGGTTGAGGCTTCGCCGGCAATATTGATCGGACTGTATTATTCGCTAATAATTGCCAGCGGCTGTTTTTGCGAAATCTGAAAGCAGCAACGGGCTCTTAGCAGGTAGGGCTACAATTTTCCTATTTGACCCTACCGTCTGTCTCCACTAATTAAAAATTAACATAATTAATCTATTCACGGTAGGAAGTGATGGCTCTACTCATCTTAAGGTGCCTGTCATCGTAGAAAAAGTAATTAAGAATTCAGCGTGAAAACATTTGTATTTGCCTATTTTTCAGGATTTTCGGACCTATTTCTTGAAACACCTTGTATAACAAGTTCCCGAAAAGTGCAGGCTAGACTTACTAAATTTACTGTTTTTATGCTCCCGTGGCCATTGAAGGGGCCGACAACTGATTTTCCTCGACCCATTTTTCTACGGCGCTACAGAAAGCTCACCCTTCGCAGTGTTTGTAGATGCAGTAGTTAATCCCAAGAGCACGTAGTTATTTTACAAGCAGTACTTTTCGATCTTGAAGGCTCGAAACAGGGACGTACTTTTCCTCCAGCATCGCTGAGAATTGATAGCGACGCCGCCAGCCCTTCTCGCGATTTGTGAAAGCTATCGTTGTTCTGCTTTCGCAGGAGTTCCTGTAACTATGCTTAACCACCCTTATTTATAGCTTTTTAACTATTTTTGAAAATAACAGGCTTTTACGGCGAGATGACGTGGCATTATACGCCTTCCCTGTATTTCTATCGCGCCGTGTGCGCATGCTTCCAAGGTTGCCTGCGCCTGTGTCGTAGGTGGCTTGTCCCGGCGTCGCTACTTTTTCGATGCACGAGCCAAGCCAAGATATCGAAAACGTCACTACGCATACACTGTACTACGCATATGTGCGGCCGCGCCGAGCAGCAGTGTGCGTAATTTCTGAGACGAGGTGTAGGTAGCAAAACTACGTCGCTCCAAAATCTTATCGACCTGGAAACTACGTGCACGGCTTGCATCAGCACGCTGAAAAGTTGCTCAAGACGCGCTGACGAGCATGGGATCATTACGTCACGCGAAGGCAGCGCCTCTATAATGCATACTACTAACGCAGGCCTATATGTATATTTTTATGGAGTAATACTTTTTAATATAAAGAAACGAACCATATTTCAATACTAACAAAAAAATCGTCGACCGCGTACAGAAATCAACGGTCACGTAGCCGGGTTCGTCGGATCGTTCATGTTTTTGCCGCCAGAGGCGCCACAGGTCATTTTTCGCGATTTTAAATTAAGAAATAAAAATATAAATCTATCTCTCACGAAAAAAATAGGGTTAGTTTGAGTCAGTGTGATGGACCATCTTTCCATCAGTGGAAACATCTCATTTCATGTTCTGGGCAGTTGTCGGCCCCTTTAAGCCGTTTCCTTCACAAAGAATTCATCCACCCTCGAGATTAACTGCCGCTTGTGACGATTATTTCTAGCAAAGAAACTGTTCCGATATAAGGCAAACTTTTAGTTTAGGAAATAGGCAATTGAAACGTCATTACTGCGAGAGAGATTTCCTTGGTGAAATTCTGCAAGTTGCCACGTCTAGCAACTTTGATGGCAGACAAAACAAATGTCAGGAAACGTGCACAGGACTTGTGTTTCTATACTAAGCAACAACACTGTTCACAGCGTTTCAGCTACAGAACGCCAGAAATGCTTGCAGAGCATGATAACTCCATTTTATGGTCACTGACAGCTGCCCCACATTTCGTGACACGTTTCTGGGGCAGCTGTCAGTGTCATCCAAGGTTGACTCTCGGTAAATGCATTCCTGTTTCTTGCGAAAACGTTTAGTAAAATTTGCCCAACTACGACAGTTTATGCCAATTATGACCTCGTAGAATGCTGGACATTGTATTACAGTTACCCATTCATTATGAAGTGCTGCATTAGGGTTGTTCTCTCGAGATGAACCGAATCCAGTTCGAGTCCAGGTTTGACATGAACGTCAATGGTTCATCGTTCCAAGGTTCATAGAAAGCGAGCGTCTAAACAAGGGATGTGAGCGCCATTCCTGAACATATCGCGAGAGCCTAAGTGTGGTTCGAAGAATGTAAGGCTTAAATGACATCGCATAGTGTAGGCTGCAGGTACAGGCAATGCGAAAGCCATACTACAATTCTAGTTGTGTGTTATCTCTATCCAGTGTACGGTTCTTACTCACCGAGGCGTTGACTACGACGGAGACATCGGAATCTTGGTATAGGGTGACGAGGTAGGTTTTTTCTTAGGGAGAAGTTGCAAACCAGTCTGCGTGGTTGCTAACGGCTTGTGCATGACGCTTACCCACTACAGGGGATTGGCCTTGAAACTGGCAGTAAGACGACAAATAGATGATTAAAACCAATAGTTTGGGAATGAATGACAGTATTTCTTCGAATTGTTCGCACACAGACGGATTTCAGAGGGAGTGACGAATTTTCATAACAGTTAACTAGCATAAAGCACTTGGTGTATCCAGAGAGTTTGGGGTAAATAATAGTGTTAGTTATACCAAAATATTGATTCAGAACTCAGACGCGTAGTGGGTAGCTCGTCAACTCGCAAAAGGAAGAATTACGCTGTAGCGACCACTTCGAAATCGAAGCTGCAGCAGGCATTCAAGGATATTTCAAAGACCAATTTAAAAGCGCACAGGGGTTACTTTGCTTGCCGCACGGTTTAGGTGTTCACCCAGAAGCGAAACCAGGCTGGCGAATGAGGAGGCAACGCCAATATGGTCCGAGTACGCTTTCGCGTTCTACTCTTCAAAGCTAAAATCAAGCGTTCACTGACGACGTTCGTTAGTGTCATGATGCACTATACTTCACGCAGGCAATACAAAACCACGTAAGGCTCAGAAAGCATCCACTGCCACCAATTTCGGAGGTTTTCGACTGGAGCTTCCTTTGTTCCCAGTTGCCTACGATCCCGGAGGTTTTGCCATCGTGGTATTGTAGTGCCCCCGAACCCTTAGGCAGTGCAAAAACCACGTTTGGCGCAGAAGGTGGGGGGTTGGATCCATAGAGTTTCCTACAATACTTACTAGAGGGAACTCTGGCGCTAGTGTCTATGGGAGCTGCAACGCATGGCGCTTCAGCCAGCATGGGAATTATGGGTAGTACACGGATTTGTCCAAGCTTCGTTCGTTTGTCTTCGTTTGGCTCCGCGTCGCCTGCATCCGCTTTGTCGCAAAACGAAGTTCTGCGAAAGTCAGCACTTCCACTTCACCACTTTAACCTTTTAGGCTTACCGATTCAAATCTGGAAGTTCACAACGATCCATTCTTTTATCCGAAAGAAAATCAAAACACAGCAATAAACAAAGCCCCAAGCGCGTTCAAAGCCCGCAAGTACGAAGACTAGGCAAATCTGTGTACTACCCGTCATTCCCATGGTGGCTGAACGATCGCAGCGCCAGAGTCCCCTCTAGTTAATTTTAGGAAACTCTATGGTTGGATCAATGCAACGGCAATTGCATAAGGACGGTGCGAGTTCCTTCGCTTACGGTAGATACATACGACAAAAATCACAGCATATCCACGGAGTGAATGATGATGAGTGGGCGAAGCTGCGGAGGTTCATCGGTAAACCGTGAATCTTCCGTGAATTCTGCCCAGTACATCATCACCGACGTGAGATCGGGCGCGTTTATACTAAAGGTTCGATGAGTTATGACGACTTGCAGCTCACTTAATTTTACATGTACGCTGTGAATTTTCATTGTTTAGAAAACCATTGCTTTAGAAAACATCTGGCGTCTTTCGTTAAGCAGCTGGCGTCTTTTCGTTTTGCTTTAGAAACATCTGGCGTTCTTTCGTTTTGCTTTTACAAAACATCTGGCGTCTTTCGTTGGTTTATTTCATCAATCAACGGCGTTTTGAACAAAATTTTTATTGTTTAATCAAGCACAGGAGAAATCTCACCAGGCACTACCTTGGAGGTAAACAATGGCTGCTAATGGGAATGAGAGACAGAAGAAGTCGGCTTTTAGCTAACACTTACACTTCTACTTCTACTAACGTTTCCTACTGGAACATGCCAATGGCTGCTAATGGGGAATGAGAGACAGAAGAATTCGGCTTTTAGTTAACGCGCACGCTGCGAATGTTTTATTGTTCAACAACGCACAGGAAAAATCTCCCACCGGCACCACCTTGGAGGTCAAAGCGTAAGACTGGTTACGCACTACGACTACTACAACTACGACTACGAGGGACGAACGGATGCCGCCTTAAGGAGCTTCGCCCCTAAAACGAGCACACAGGGCTACATACTAACCACCTTGAGCACTCTTCTTGCTTACACTGCATTATGTCAGTGCTAAACGCATGAAGCTCAAACATGATGATCACGATCAACTAAACAAAGGTGCACGTAGCATGCGGCGCAAGGAAGAAATAACTGGTGACTTTCTCAAGGGATGGATAACAGGAATTTCGATTAGACACCATACTAGAGTTTGCTTGCCTTATTGTTCGGTCTCCAAGAGGACAGAGTGTGCTGGGCGGGCCTTGTAATGCCTACGGACCAGTATCAAATCCGCAAAGCTTCCCCTTCGTATGTGGCCATCGGGCTTGCTCAGCTATTTTGGTCAATAGAACGTCCAGAGTTACAATTGGCTCAAGTTATCTTACGAACCATCCTGACCTAATTCGTTTTGTGAATACGGGTCCGTGTCAAGTGGTTCGTTCCGGAAATAACTGAACGTTTCGGTGAGATCTATTGTTGAGTGGAGTATAATGTTACCTACTCGTTCGTTACGACATTGCACTGCAACACTGTGGCATTGCCCGCGCATGGTGGTTCTATGACTTCTCACTGTAGCTTAGAGTGTTCTTGGTGGACCGAAGCCCTTTTCGAGGTCATCGATGAAGAGGTATCGCTGCACGTGACTCCAGCAATCTTCGTTTAGGGCATCCAATTGCATGCAACCGTCGTTGGAAGGATGCCAGCTGACTCTATCCTTGACGACTCCCGCAAACCGCATGAACCTGTTAAAGGACTTCATACCATTCAGGCGGTCTCGAACACTGCTCACGAGTTCCGATTGGTCTATTTTGACCAGTTCGTCAGCCTGAGCTAGCAGCGCCGGATACAGGTAGACATGTTGCAGGGCTCCGGTAAAGTACCTGTACGTGATCGGTGCTGCGTTTAAATAAATAGTCTATTTTCCCACGCAAAAAGGGGGGGGGGTGGTGAAGGACAACAGACCAAAAGCTACAAAACTGTAGCTTGAGTGCGCCTGAGGCCCAACATAATACATTCATACGACATACATGGCAGAGATACCAAAACGCAGGCACGAAGCAAAATAATCACACTGTAGATACAGTTGTACGGTTGCACACAATACAAGCTAGAACTTGTGGGGGTGCTATATCACCCCTGTAAAGGCGACTGCCGTAGCTTGGGCGTGGCCGCTGTGTTTGGAACGCACGTGCTTGGCGTAAGCGGAGACGTTCGTCCACGGTCAGGGATGCGCTGGCTGTAACCTGAGTTTAGCGCGGTGGCACCGGCATCGCCGCCGCGAATTCAGGCCGGCGCATAGAAACGGCAGTGGGTCTGTTTTGGGGTGTGGCTGCGCGCGCAGATGGACGTCTCCTCGCGGTGGGTCCGGGGAACGGTACCGCGGCTCGCTTCCCTCGGGCCCTCGTGGTGAGTCGTGCATCTGCGGCGCTGCATTTGTATTGTATTATGTTGTCTTATTTGTCTTTTGTATGTCTTATGTTATATTGTATGTCTTACATTGTATTGAGTGTGATACGTTTCCCAGTATTCATTGTCAGCGTGTAAGTTTAGCGTGTATACGTGTTACTAATTCGGCCGGCGAGCTCTCCATATATATCAAAGAAGTGTTTAATAAACGTACACGTTTGTTGCCCAACCGCGTGAACTGTCTCCGTGTGTTCCGAGGGCGGCGGCGTTATATCGCTCAGACCCCACAAACTACAAGCTACATCTACGCAAGCTTCAACAATGAAATGAAATACGCCACTGGTATAGCAGACATACGCAAACAGAAACAAGAAACCTATACACTGCAGCTTACAAAATATTTTTTATGTTCTTTAGGTGTCAGGGTGAGTACGTGATTATGAGCTGTTTCATATGTGTTTGAGATCGTTGGCAAGAGAAATTGCAGAGTTTAGTTTCCGTAGTTAGTTCTCACACGAGGAACGGTCCACTTATCAGTACTTCTAGTGCAAACAGGTTTGTCTGTTAAGGTTAAATTAGCTAAAGATATGAAAAACTCGTTTGAGGCGGGCGGTGACAATCTAAAGTGATACAGTAGCCGATGTTCAAAAGTTGTGGCAAGGCGAATAATATTATATTTAACAAAGAACACTCTAGTGTGTGCTCTATAACTAACGCCAGCAATATGCCTCACGGCTTTCTTTTGTAATACCAATCATCTGTTTAGTTTTTGACGTCGTGCCCCAAACCAAATGACAATAATTAATGGGCGATTGAAAGACAGCATGATAGATTCTTAGTTTTAAGTGGGTAGGGAAATCAGTAGTTTCTGGAGTAAACTGTATTATCTGTATGGTAGATACACACGAAAACTGCGAGCTTGCCGGGTTTCTGAGTTTGATGGCTTTTCGTTCGTTCTCGGCCTTCTGCAATTGCACCCTTTGAGAAAATCGGTCTCGAAACCCGGCCAATCAAGTAGAAAGATCATTTGAAGTTAATACTGACGCGCCACCTTGAAGCATAGACAGGAAACACATTGCATCGCCACGTTCTTGGCTGTCACTGCGCGTCTTTCTATGCAAGAATTAAGATGAGCCTTTCGAATAAAGATTGAATAAATTTTGGGTGAAAGGAATTAGATGGTTACGCTTCATGGTGAACACGGAGATGGATGTCAACAACCCCGTCAAGCGACAGACAAGTAATATGTCGCCTTTGTTAGTCACACATTTATGATGAAAAGTTTACCGATGCAGAGATCAAAATCCATTGTTGGGCCTGTTTCAGCTCTCAACTAGATGTTGTATACTGAACGCTTGGGCAGGATGCTTTAGCTTTTTCTGTGAAAAACGAAGGCCTGCAGAAGTAATCTGAATACGCCAGAAATAACTTACTGCGAACATTACAGGAACCATGATGACCCTCCACGCGGAACGACAAGCTCCCTCTGGCATATTGACTTGAGCCACAGCAAATAAAGTTGGAAACTGTACACCCTGGTGAAAAGGCACGCTAAAACAAAGGTATATTGACATATGCTATTCTTACGCGTGGCTCCATCAGATGCAGCGCGCCTGGGAGATGGTACGGCCGACAATACAAAATGAGTGCCCCCATCTAAAAACAATATCAGCAGGTGCACCTTTTTGCCATATAGAAGTTAAGCTCGAGTGGTCAATATCGTCTAACGATCGAGGCATCCGTAAATGGGCCGCAGGTCTAAGAGGTGAATAGGCACAAAAAATACCTGGAACGCTTGTTGAATCGCCTTAAAGCTCTGCCTGGAAATTGCAGAGGACATTTATTTAGTCTGTGTAGGCAAATAAGGCATTTTGTTTGGCATTTAGGCTTGGCTGCCTAATGAAACCAACACTCCTCTTTCTTGAATAAATTGTCCTATTCAGTTAGCTTGGAAGCAAGAGTGTTTGGCGCGAAGGTACTAATCTGGCTTCGTGAACCGGCAACGATCCATATTCACTGCGCTGAGCCCGCGAAAGTTAATGAGTACAACGGCGATGCGCAAGTTCAAACAGACATTTTTAATTCCCTCACAGAAGGAAGACTCAGTGAACTGGTTTCTGTCAACGTTCACACAGATTCTGTCATCCCAGCTGCCGACATTTGCGTTTTAGGTGAAAGGGCTGTCTTGGTTGTCCACGCAAATTGTGGCATCACTTTCTCAATGTACGCGGTCGTTGCCAGAACGCGCTGCAGTTCTCATGATATTGCCCGCGCGTCGCTGTCACGTGACAATTCCCTGCAGCTCAGAGCACTTCCGCTTGGTCCGATTTCCTCTTTAACGTCATCGACGAATAGGAATTGCAGCACGTGCCTCCAACAGTCTTCGTTCAAGGCATCTAGTTGCGTGCAGCCGTCATCGGAAGCAATGCAGACGACTCTCTCCTTGACGACTCCTGCGACCTTCATGAATCCGTTCAAGGTTTCCAATTCTTGCAGACGGTCTCGTATCAGCTTCACGAGTTCTGCTTTCTCCATTTTGACCAAGTCGGCGACCTCGGTCAGCAGCGCCGGATGCAGCATGACACGCTGCAAGGCTGCGGTGACATACCTGCACGAAAACAATATTGCATGTTGGCAGTAAACATTAGTAAAGCGAAATTCTTAGATGCCTGATCAACCGCGAAACGTGACCGTCGGCGTCCGCGTCAACACGTGTGATGCAAAAAAAAAAAATCACGTGATGATGTCATCATAAACGTCGTCATGACGGGACGGCACAGGTCTCCAACGTTTATGACGTCATCATGAAGTTATTGTGACTTAACATAACGTGACATCACATGATGACGTCATAATATCAGATCGCCTAATTAAACGTGAGCATATGGACCTATCTCGTATGCAATGTAAAACCCCGTACGGTGCAGACAGCTTCCACGGCCTCCGATCTCAGAGATTTTGGACTGGGAGTTCCTCCGTGCCCTGTTGGCTCCTATTGCTGATGTTTTGCAAACGTGGTTTTGCAGTGCCCCTGATCCCGGAGGCAGAGCAAAAACCACGTCTGGTGCAGGAAACTTTCCGGGGGGCGGGGCGATAGGTTCGGCCGACTGAGAACACCAAGAAGAATATGACTCTAGACTTCTAGTCATCTTAGCCAAATGCATAAGGGACCTTGTGAGTTTTTTCTCTTACTGGAGATGCGTACAACAGCGGGCCTATTGGCCTACATACTACCAAGTTTGAACACTTCTTGTTTCCACTAAATTATGTCAGTGCTAAACGAATGGGGGTGAAACGTATGGACGATGATGATGATGATGATAAACTGAACTTGGGGCCTCGTAGCATGGCATGTAAGGATGAAATAGCTGGTGGTTTTTGCAGTGGATGGAGGACAGGAGTTTCGGTTAGATACCATACTACAGTTGGCTTGCATTCTTGTTAAGTCTCTAGTGCACGGAAGAGGAGGGGGGGAGGTCTTGTGATGCCTACGGGCCAGAGGCCGAATTCGTGAAACTTCCGGTTAGTAAGCGGTAATCACTACTGCTTCGTTCATAGTATTAGCAGAATCTCATAAGGCGCAAGTTTTCTTACGAACTATTCTCACATAAGGCGTTCTCTGAATTTGGATCCGTAGATGTGCTTCATTCCTGAAATAACTGAGCGCTTTCCCCAATAGACTCACTTGAGTCTAGTACAGTATTGGCTGCTATGATATCATTGCAATTTTCGCTGGCATTGGTCAGGTGTTGGCTAACGAAAAACTGTAGTGACTGCAGATCACTACGACGAGGGTGGACGTTTGCGTGCAGTTTGCGTGTAGGTTAATTGTAATAACATCTGAGAGATTGAGTCAGTTAACTGCCCAACGCGCAGACACTCTGATCCCGTGTGTTTCCGTTCGCGTAACTATATATGGCTGTGTTCTTGTAATGAAGGAAACACGAAAAAAATGGTCTAACAAGACACAGCAAGATGACATTTTGGTAGACACGCTGCGATCAATACTGTTGTATTTATACAACATAACTCGGTCCAAATTGAACATTCATCCTCCCTCTGAGTCGCTTAGTTCTGTATAATAAGCTTCCCAATGACTGCCTCACCAACTGACATGCAGAAATATTCATATGCGGTACACACAAGTAAGTTGAGTGCACACACAGAGCAGAAAAGTGCCATACCATGAAACGCTAATAGCAAATTACCGATGTCCGTGACAATCAGTGTTTTTTTTTTAATTTTTGACAAACGTAGCATTCCGTTTTTAAACAACGGATCAGCGAGGCCCTGCATGCGGAATCAAACGGAATTAAAGATGCCCCGAGTGTCGATGTTCGTTTCGAGAAGTGTTCCAGATGTTGGTTGCAGTAAATGTAAACAAAGTCAAGGTATGGTTCAGCTGGAAGCTTGATCTATGTGCTATAACGAAAATTTTTTAAGGAGAATGTTTATCTGAAGAGAAACTGAAGCGACCTAATTGAAATTAATGAACCCGCAGAATGAGTGAATTCATTTGCTAAGTGAGTGAAGAGGTCCTTGAGATTAGGCGTATAGAACTTAAAGGAATATCGGATGTGACTCAATCATTCCGAAGGCAAACATTCACACTGGAGCTCACCCAGGATCACTCACGAAATAAATTTTACGTTTAGGGCTCACTCGGACTCAGACTCACCAAAATTTTCTTTAACCGCAGTCGCTCCAACTCACACTCACTGACATTATTCTCAACCGGGCTCATGCGGTCTCAAACTCACCAAAACACTGCACGCTCGGACTCACTCAGACTCACGGCTGGATCTTTTTCGACGACGACGTCAATGCTCTTTAACACTAATATCTCACATAATCAGTGCTTTACTTGGCATCTTTTGATCTGGTACCTTCCAATAAGAATGATCACTGGTTGCAATCCAGTGAAGACATTATTTATAAAGATATGACTCCCACGCGATATTTTGATCAAAAACTTCCCGTGAGAGACGTTGGGGCGGGGGAGGGTAGGTTAAGGCACCTCCTCCCCCTCCCTTCCCTCTTAACTCACGCCTCTGAAAAATAAATATTGAGCCGGCATATGAACGCACGTCCGTTGAAGTATGTGTGAGTAGATATGAATATAAACATGAGCAGACATAAGGCTGAAAGCACGGCTGAAGTTACGTAAATAGGACTCTCAATGAACCTCAGATCTTCAAAGAATAACTGGCAAACGACCTATTATGAAAAAAAATTTGAATTGTAATAGTTGGCTCGACCTGGACATATCTCTTGCGCCTTTCGGACGAGTAGTATGTTTAAGAATATTGGGCCAATTCACTTAGCTGTAACCACGGTGTTAGAATAGTTTAGGTGGAGCGACGGCGCATTGGAATGAGGAGAAATCGGGGACCTCTTTCCCTTTCTTGCCGAAAGGAGGCGCGCGCGGGACGGTGGCCACCTGGCTATACCCAGCACAAACCTGACGCTTCTAACATTCGGTGGTTTAGCGTGTTTAGCAATATCGCAAGGCCCCGTGAAGATTGCGTGGTATTGTAATATCATATACATAAGTTATAAAGACTTAGTAGTGTTTTATGCATGACGGTTCGGCATGCGGCATGAAGCTCATAAACACCACCTTCAGCCTCGGCAACACCGTGGCCTAGGCGATCGTGCCCGCATTTGTCTACAAATGTAAATCTGCAGTTGCGTGACGCGTGTTGAATTCACCCTTCATTTGCCCTCGAAAGATTAATTAATGTATTTGCGGTCAGCATCATATAAAGAGCAGGTGTCATGTTAAGGGGCATTTCGCATATGAGATCAAGTGAGCCTTCAGAATCTTTTATTACGAACCGCTTATTTGCAAATTTCGTAAACATTTGCGAGTAGACGGATGATTTGATGTAATCGAATAAAATAACTCTATTTAGGTCTTTCGGGGCGTGCACTAGCAGGTGACGCGCTGCTCCCACGTCGGAAAATACAGGATTGAAAGAGAATGCAATGAAGTGGGCGACAGCTTGTGGCCGATGACTACAAAGCCGCTCTTTGACATATTCAAAATAAATAGACTGCAAGATATATATACGTTATGGTGCGCCAAGAATTTTATCACAGTATTGGCACGATCTACGAATTTTACATATTTTTGCCTGAAAAAGCTGCTTTAGCTCGAGTATTGTATGGTGCGGCTAAATGATACGAAAGAATGTTTCCTCACAAGAACGTTTCCTTTTAAATAGCGCTTCCCATGATTTGGTGACAAATCGCGCATCAAAATGTTTTAAATGCGAAGCATTTCTTAGCGAACTTCTGCGACTTTGAGCGTATCTATCTATCTATCTATCTATCTAGCCGCCTACGACTTTGTGCTCTCCTGGCCGTTTCGTTATTCGTATGTATACCAAAATTGGTGTGTCATAACATGGCCTTATTACGAACATAAATGACAGGTCATATAATGAAAATCATGACACGTATGTCATGAACAGCATGATTTACATTCTACGACCTTAGGCTCTTGCGGCCGTTCCGTTAATTTCATACACACCAAAATTGGTACGGCGTGACAAGTATTCATGACGAACATAATGACTGGTCCTAACATGCAAATCATGACGCGCATGTCATGTGCAGCATGACTTACATGACATGGTCTCTGGGCGCTCGCGGCCGTTTAAATGAACAGGATATATACGAAAACTGGTATGACGAGACATTTCTGTATGGCGAACATAACTGACACGTGGTAACATGAAAATCATGACATGCATGTCATGTATGACATGATTTACATGCCACGCTCATGGCGCACTCGCGGTCGTTTCGCTAGATTGATATACACCAATATTGGTATTGTGCTATGTGACTGTATGAAGAACATGAATAACAGGTCGTGGCATGAAAACCATGACATCCGTGACATGCAGGGTTGCCAATGGTGGCTACTTTTCGCCAAATTGGCGAATTTGAGAGGCCCGTGGCGACCTAAAAGTATAAATGGCGACATGGCGAATTTTGGGCGATTTTCGGCATAGGTCTCCACTGAGTTATGCATCCTAAGCTCGGTGTGTTCCCAACGAATGAGCGGCAACATTCTCTGTATTTTTCTTGTATTTAGACCCACGAGTAGAATGTGTACATTACGCGTCATTCGGTATGTCCGTCCTGTGACTCGTGTGTATCTCCTCAATTCATCTAGATGCAGGAGGTACTGGAAAGTCCCCCAGCGACATTATAGCAAAATGTAAGTCAGCGGACTGCCTTGCAAACCGCGAGGGGGCAGTGTTTGACTATCAGTTTATGGCTTTAGGTGCTTTAGGCTTCTCTAAAATTTCGCTTCAGTAGGGGCTAGACGATGAGTTGGCCGTGTGTTACGACCATTTGTTCCGCCAAAGCTCCAACTGTTTTGAATAGCTTGGCGACTTATTCACTGTTGCAGTACCCCCAATTCAGCTCGTAAAGACCGTTTTGGAATAGCGAAGAGAGGCGGATACGCGGCTATTCGTGCAACAAAAAAATATTTATTGAGGCATTTTCCACTTTCTCGGTGAGCTTGTGCAATGAAAACAATTGCTATATAATATTTTACATCGCCTACCTGCTCATTCATAACGCATCGGATTCACGCGTGTAGATGTAGGTGACTTTAAGAAAGGGTCGGTGGCGTCCGTTATCATATTAGTTCACAATGAAAAGGTGTAAGACTCACTAATGATCGGAGCCTGTAAGAATTCTGTCGTGTTACCTTCAATAAACCTTTTAATACTTTTAATTCATATAGGGGTACGTAAAGCTGCCTACAAACAACGCTTTCACGGTTTTCGCCCAAGGTTTACCACACTTTTACCTTTGAAACGAGCGGACAGGGATGGAACGATATCATGAGCGTTTCATTCATTCACCCTTGCGCCACCACGCACATCTTGCGGCTAGTCGGAGAAGCAGCACCATGCACTCCCATGGTGAAGCGGGCGATACGACTGGCGTCGAGAAACGTCAATATAATTTCAGGGTCTTGGTGGTACTGTATTCTACGGGGCTACACGTGAGTGGAAATTTTATTACTAGGTATGCCGCACATATCCATAATGGCGACTTTTTTGGCGAAATTTGTACAAGAATGGAGACTTTTGGCGACTTTCTGCTCATCGTTTGGCGACATTTACTCGAAGGTCAGTGGCAACCCTGGTGACATGTATGTCACGATTTACATGCCACACTCATGGTGCATTTGCGGCCGTTTCGCTTGCATGATGTACACCAAAATTGGTATTGCGCGACACGACCGTATGACGAACGTAAGTGAGAGGTGGTAGCGTGAAAATCATGACATGCAAGTCATGTACAACCTGATTTACATGCCACGCTCATGGTGCGCTAGCGGCCGTTTCAGTAGATTGATATACACCAAAATTGGTATTGCGCGAAGTGACTGTATGAAGAACACGAATAACAGTTGGTAAGATGAAAACCATGATATGCATGTCATCTACGTCATGATTTACATGCCACACTCATGATGCATTCGCGGACGCTTCGCTAGCTTGATGTAGACCAAAATTGGTATTGCGCGCAGCAACTGTATGACGAACGTAAATGAGACATGGTAACATGAAAATCATGACATGTACGACATGATTTACATGTCATGGTCATGGCTTATTCGTGGTCGTTTCGCTTGCATATACACCAAAATTGGTATTGCGTGACGCGACTGCATAACGAACGTAAATGACAGGTGGTAACCTGGAAACATGACATGCAGGTCATGTACGACATGATTTGCAAGCCACACTCATGATACATTCGCGGCCGTTTTCCTAGCTTGATATATACCAAAATTGGTATTGCGCGACGCGACTGTATGACGAACATGAATAACAGGTGGTAACATGAAAAACGTGACATGATGTCACGTATGTCATGATTTACATGCCGCGCTCATGGTGCATTCGCGGCCGTTTCGCTAGCTTGATATGCACCAAAATTGGTATTGCGCGAAGCGACTGTATGACGAACGTAAATGAAAGGTGTTAACATGAAAATCATGACATGCATGTCATGTATGGCATGATTTACATGCTATACTCGTGGTGCACTCGCGGCCATTTTGCTCGTTTGATATACACGAAAATTGATATTGCGCGATGTGACTGTATGACGAACATAAATGAGAGGTCTTAACATGCGAATCATGTTATGCATGTTATGTATGGTATGATTTACATGCCACTGTCATCGTGTGCTTCCGTCCGTTTTGTTAACTGGTTATATACCAAAATTGGTATGGCGCGACACGAGTGCGTGATGAACCTAAGCGACAGGTCATGCATTGTATATACCAGAATATGGCTTTCATTGGCATGGTGTATACTAGATTGTGCATGCATGCGTGCATGGCAAACATGCGATATATGATGTACTAGATGCCATGGCGTGAATGATTTCATTTGGCTGAAAGACAAACAAGGTGATGTATGCAGCTCTTTGCTGGCTGCTTCGCATTACATCGATTCCCACAGTGTGTGGGATCTGCTGAATTTTTTTTTTACAAACAAAATTTGTTGTTTGCAACTCACGATTTTTCCGTGGAATAGCAGTGGCCACATTTTCAAGCGGTCACTATTCGTCGGAGCAGCGAAAAAGCAAATTTTCTCCGTGCACGATTTGTAGCCCGAGATGCATCGCGGCAAAGAGTACTTCTTGCCCATCTGGACAATATACGTTGTGTAAATAAGGACACGATGAACAAGGATAAGCTATTTCAAATAGGCTAGCATTTAGGCGGCAGGCGTTTCGACTGGCGAACGCATATGTGCACGAATGGGGCCTCTTCTGGTTTGGCGTGTTAGTTTTAACGGGTCAGACAGTGACGTCACGGAATATGGTGTCACTCTCAATTCCTGTCATTCCCGAAAGAAGAAACTGGAAAACAAATGGTTAGGACGCTGAAAGGAAACGGGCACGACCATTTCACGTTTGTGCACCCAGAGCAGGGCACAAAGTTCTACTTCTGCTACTGCAACAAACAGCATGTCTGTTACGAATAACGAGAGGCAGAATCAGAATGGCACATAGTGAGTCATGATAGATTGGTCGGTAAAAGGACGTTAACCTTCACTACCACGCGCCAGCCAGCACGTGTAAACGTTGCAAAGGCGGCTGAACAATTACTAACACTGTGGGCGGCTGCTTGAATCCATGCGATATAGTGCATGCACAACGACAACCATGAAAGGAATTTCTAACCTACCATTGTCAAATGTGTTGCTTTCTTCTTACAAGCATCATATAGAGAGACGTCAACCCCCCTCACCCCCGCTTTCTTTTTCAGGGAATACCATTTTCTTTTTGACTAACCCAGTTCGGCTGCTGACCCGAAGGTCGTGGGCACGGTGTTCCGTTGTCGCGGGTTCGATTCCGGCCGCGGCGGTCGCATTTCGGTAGAGGCGGAATGGTAGTGGCCTGTGCGATGTCAATGCACGTTAAAGAACACCAGATCGAAATTTCC
The DNA here is from genome assembly GCF_013339695.2 of Rhipicephalus sanguineus. Taxonomy (NCBI): domain Eukaryota; kingdom Metazoa; phylum Arthropoda; class Arachnida; order Ixodida; family Ixodidae; genus Rhipicephalus; species Rhipicephalus sanguineus. Next base: position 45,417,974 of record NC_051185.1, on the reverse strand, counting down.
GGAGCCCTCCACTACGGCGTCTCTCATAATCATATCGTGGTTTTGGGACGTAAAACACCAGATATTATTAACCCAGTTTGTCGCGGCGGCATCAACCAATTTGCCACGGTGGCCTTATTTGTGCACGAGCTAAAATATTTTTGAAATTCGTGTTCACCTGTAAACTCATTATCGCTGTTCGCAGAAGCAATATTTCCTATGTATTTCTATCTGTTGGCTACCGCCACTGAATTTCTTGATGTGCATTTACTTTCAAATCAGATTGATATGTGCGGTTACCCTGATAAAAAAGGAACGGCCAGCAATTGAGGAGTTGTCGCAAATGCAGCTTTGTAAGCGACGCGGCCCCCGTTGAAGCGGCTGACCTGAAGCCTCGATACACCCAGCGCCGCCTATCGGAGAAAACACGAAGCGCGTCCCTATGTTCGGCGAGGAGGCTGCGCGGCGGAGGCGGAACGTCGGTACACCTAACCTATTCTAACACCGTGGCTGTAACCATTCTCCAAACAGCCTAATGTATGCAGCTTACAGCGGTATACAACTTTCGGACCATGTTTCTTATTTTACAGCTCGGAAAGTCTACGTGCCTAGATCAAACAATTTACTAACTGACAGTGCACGCACACTACATTGGCATAGATCTTTAACTACATTATATTTTCGGTCACTGCGCGAAAATTCTGCTGGAATAGAAATAACGTTTGCCAATCCCAAGCTTCTCCAATTAGCGAGCATGCTTAGTTCAGGCTGTGGCGCCAAATTCATGAAAGCTGTACGGCACCAGATCGGGAAAGAGTGCCATGACATTCAAATGACACCACGACACTGGGCGGACGCATAATACTCGTGAACGTGTGCGTACCTGTCAAGAAGTGAAGCCTTCAGTAGCCGGGCAGCTCGGGCCACTACGCCGGAGTTCCTTCGCGTCGTGTCCTGCACCGTGTGCCAGTGTCCGGCAACATCAGCGTGTATGTGACCGTCGCACATTACGGTCAGTAGAATGTGGTTGTGCTCAATGTCCTTCGCAAAGCGACGGACGAAGGCGCTGGCGTCTGTGGTGGGCTGGGGATCAATAGAAACCAACCTTATGCTAGTGCTTCGCCTAACGGAGTCGGCCAGTTCCGCCTTTTCTTCATCGCTCATGCTGTACAAGGTGACGCTTAGCTCCCTTAAGCTATTGTTTCGAGGCAGCGCTTTGAGCACCAACGACCACCACCGGGTATCGCCGTCGGCTTCCACCTGGGTGCCCAATCCGGCGTCCAGATGGAGCTTTCGCAGCGCCGTAGTCGATTCCAGAAACTCGGCGAAAGCCGAAGACACTGCCGCGTTACCCCTATGGATGGTAATGATAACGGAGGTGAAATGCTGACAGCTCGGCAGAACGCGCAAAGCAGCCACTGTGTGGTCATTTGGCTCTGAGAAGTGTACTTCCGAAAATGCTTTGCATTGCAAAAATGCAATTTCATGCTCGAAATCGTAATTGCCGAGGGAAACTTTGTCTTCCAAGCCACCGCTTTTGAGTTCCGCACATACGAAAGACAAGAATGGATGCCTGTACACCGAGTCTTGGATGTGAACCTTTAGGTTTTCTTTCGTCGGAAGAGCCTGGAAGAGAAGAGCCCACTGCGGCGGTTGAAAAATAGGTAATGGAATTCTCAGCTCTTCTAATGTATTGTTTTCAATCAAAGGAGGAATCCAGCAGTCGTAAATGGACTGCATTCCGGGCTCCATATAATCTAGGGTACAAACAGTTAAGCTGCGTAGGACTTTGTTGCTACGGATAAATCCAGCTATAACGCCCGTAGTTTCTTCGTTCCCTCTGAAATTGACCATAACCAGCTTCTCGATGCTTCTGTTTCTTGAAACACCTTCGAGAACTGGTGCTCGCACCAACTCGTTTGACATAGTCACACACAACACTTTGAGGAACGTTGTCGTGGCGAGATATTCGACGAGGGTGTACGGATAGGGTTCCTGCTCGAGTAAATTCATATCCAAGTATTGCTTGAGCATAGATTTGTGCGAGAGTGCCGTGAAGAATGTGTCGGCTGCTCGCGTTTGCAGCTGGAAACCGAAGAAACGTAGCGTTTCCAGGCACGATGAATTCAGCAGAAGATCTGACAACGCGGCCACAAAGGACTCAGAGAGGTTCCGAGAATGTCCTGCTCAAGCTGCATTGAAGATCTACGACATTAGTCAGATAAGGTATCACTCCGAAAGCAAGCTCCAAGGCCCACGCTTCATATAAGCCCAAACGCAACGTCTTGATTCCGGAATTGTGACGAAGGGCCTCCAGAATGGCCCGGCCGGTGTAGTGGTCTAGCGATGGCAAAATATGTGCCGATGAAATGCAGCGATGGGTTTCGAGCAACGATCCGAGAAGCTCCGGATACAGCGGCAGATGCAATGCATCAAAATTTTGAATCGTTGGTCTGCTGTCAGTGTTGTGTTCTAGGTGCAGCTGGCCAGATGCGCCTGGGCATTCTCGCAGTTCACTCATCGAGCCAAGGAGTAGCTTGTTCAGGATTGATATCTCGTCTACGATTTGACACGTTCGGTTTTCTGCAGCTGCGCACTCTACAAAGTGGACCACGACATCCTCATTCAAGGTATCCATGGCGTTGCTCGGTCACTCTGCTGGACGTCGCGGGGTGTCACTCCTGCAAAAAACCGATGTGCGCAACGCTACTAATCCCCGTTTCCTGAGTTTATCGATGTTAGCTCCCTACGCGAAAGCGATAAATGAATGCTATCTGAGATTTACCGCGTAGCCTAATTTTGGTCCAGTGAAATGAGACCTATAATATCCAATCTTCCTAAAAAATTGCGGTATGGCCTGAGATATACTTGACTATACATGGTGTTTCAAGAAATGCGTCCGAAAATCATCAACAAAATGGCTGATTCCTCCATCATTGGAATCGGTATAACGCGAAAGTAAAACCTGTCGTCACAGAAGTAGTTGATTGTTTATAGTGCATTGGTATATGAGAGATTGTACAATGCCTACTATTGTTTGGCAGATACAGCACCACTTGGTGTGGACGCACTCACGTTGACGCCTAGTGACACATCTCCGTACCGACGACTAACGCCCATGATCATGATTAACCCTTGCGGTAGGTGAAGTTCTTAACGTATACGTCAACACCGCATATGGTGAATCCTGCGCAAAGATGGCATCGACAAGCACATAATAAAGTGGAAAGCGGGAAAGGGGGAAGGGGAGGAGGTGTGTGGAGAGGAGGTATGTGGAGAGCGTCTGTGCATGAGCAGTAAGGGTGGTCACGCCGCACAACCGCCACCGGTTGATACTCAATATGCACTCCTTGCAACTGCAAGGAGTGTATAGTGCAAATATGCAACTGATACTCAATATGCACTCCTTCAAAGCGTCGTGAGCGCGAAGAGAAATTCAACGCGCGTCGTGTCTTCCCTCTAGGCTGGCCGTTAATTCTCACAGGGCGAGCGGGGAATGCGGTGCGACAGCCAGGGGAATGTTGGAGAGCTACTTTTTAGATGCAAAAGCATCTTATGCTCAGGGCAGTGTCCGTTCTGCGGCGTCCGCTCCCATACTGCGCATGCGCCAACTCTCCCCCGCTCCTAGTGTGAGCACGAGGAGGTGGGAGGAGGTGGCGTGAGCGCTGCCTCCACCTCTCCTCCTCCTCCTCCTTCATCCTCTTCTGTTTCTGTCTCTCGGCCACAGCTGTGCGCTCGTATATAATGATATAATGCGGCACGCGCTCGCTCCCGTTGCACTCTCCTTCGCAACGCGCTATGGACGTTCGCGAAGCTGAACGTAAAGGGAAACGCCGGCAAGCGTTGCACTCTCCTACGCAACTGCGCTATGGACGCTCGCGAAGCTGAATGTAAACGGCAACACCGGCAAGCGAATCTCGAAGCTGCGAAGCTTCGAAAGCGCGCGTTCGCTGTGCTTCCGTCATTCTCTCTCTGTGCAACGGTGTGCGACAACGTAAACGTCGGCGCTAGTTGCAGCGGCAGCGCCACCACCGCGTAGCAGAGGAAGGCTCGGGAAGCCGAACATAAAGGTCAGCGTCGGCAAGCGGTAATTCAAACGCCTCGACAACCACCGTCTCATAAGTCACATAAGAGAAACGGGAATTCAATGCGCCCCCTCCCCCTTCTCCCCGCGATGCTTTCGCATCCCAACATGGTTGCCCGTAGGGCGACATCACGTGTAATTTTGATATGGATGGATGCTATGAGCGAGCCTTGGGTTAAATAAGCCACCTGCGGTTTGTTAAAGCGTTGACGAAATTACACTTCTCTTGAAAACGCGCCGAACGGGACGGTCGTAGCAACGGCGCGTTTTTTTTTGTGTCTGGGGGCACATATGTCGCCACCCCGTTATAAAGGAGACACTCATAGCATCCATCCCTCCATCCATCCATCCAAGAGCACTGCCAGAGGAAAGTGTGAAAGATAAAAGGCGCGTTCATGTAGACTCCGTAATGTCTTTCTTTTTTTTGTTCTTTGTTCAGTATATATTTGCTTGTCACTGCTGTATGCATGTACATAGGCAATAAAAAAGAAAAACATCTTTGGCGGTAGCTCAGTGGGCCAAACGCCCGCCAGCCATTGTCGCGGACCGAGAGGTCATGGGTTCGACTTCTGTCAACGGAACTTTCTTTTTTTTTCTTTGCCATCTGATTGCGTTCATTTTGCTGACGTATTTCCGTGACGAAAATACGTCATGAAAGTCTTGCTGGACTCCGGTATAAAACACTTTCGTGTTAAAATAAGGGAAATGTTATATTTGCTCGCTGCCTTCATAATAACATTTACTGTTGTGAGAGAAACTTTAACGTAACTATACTCCGTTTCACACATCAGGTGCAACGCTGTGGAAGCTAAGCAAGAAGTTCGGCCAGCAAAATGTGTAAATCCGCCTGTCTTCTGCTTGGCCTCCGCGATCAGTTCCGGCTGCGCACTGCCAGTGCTAATCGCGGAGGCCATGACACAAAAAAAAAGAAAGAGACGCTGAGCGATCCATAACAAACTATCGACAACAGTGTAAATAACGGGGTTCGTTTATTCCTTGGACACAAATCACCTTGTTTTATTACACAGCCCATGAACGAAAAAAAACACATTACGGGTGGTAAATTCACTGTACTATTTCTTAGTGCGAACGCATCTACAGCAAGAAGTATCGCTAGCTTCCGTAGCGTTGCACCTGATGTATGAAACGGAGTATAGACGCAGTAATTACGACAGCAAATAAATAAAATTAGTTTATTTACCTTTTATTTAGCTGAGACAGGTGGTCGGGTCAAATGGAAGCATTGCTGTCCTTCCTGCGAAGAGGCCATTGGAGTTTTGAGAATTCAAAAACTCGCCTTCTGGTAATTACTGCGGAGCAATGAAATTCCGCTAAATTCGCCGGCGAGACCAAAACCAAACTTCTGACTAGCGACTCTGGGAGACGACCTGAATGACGTCCCTGTTCACGACGGCAATTGCAGTAGTGTTAGTTCTGCGTTTGTTAACGTACGTGCGTCGTACGCGCTCTAATCGCAAAACAAACCCGTACAACCACGAAGCGAGGTCGATCGATGTTTAGTATAACGACGCTCGCTCATTATGGACGTCTCAGAAGAATATGATAAATGCGCTATTCTGAATTTCGGTTGCGGCTTCGCCGGCAAAATTGGTCAGATTTTATTATAAGTGCCAGCGGCTGCTATTGCTAAATCGGAAAACGGCAACAGGCTCTTAATAGGAAGGGCTGCAATTTTCCCTTTTGACCCTACCGCCTGTCTCGACTAATTAAGGAGATAATTAACTTAATTTATCTATTCACTGTCGTAAATGATAGCTCTACTCATCTTAAGGTGCCTGTCGTCAAAGAACAGGTAATTATGAAGGCAGCGTAGAAAGATGTTTTTCCTTATTTTTGACGATTTTCGGACAGATTTGTTGAAACACCATGTATAACAAGTTCCCGCGAAACGCACGTCAGACTTACTAAATTTTCTGTTTTTTTTTATGATCCCATTGCCATTAAGTCGTTTTCTTCACAAATATTACATCAGGCCTCGAGATTAACTGCAGATTATGACGATTAATTCTTGCAAAGTTACTGTTTCTATATATGGCAAATTTTTAGTTTAGCAAACAGACGATTGTTGCATCCTTACTGGAACATACATTTGCATGGTGCAGTTATGCAATTGCCGCATCTGACAACCTTGAAGGTAGGCAAGAGGAATAATGTCAGAAAACGAGCACAGAACTTGTCTTTCTATATTAAGAAACATCGCTATACACAGAATTTCAGCTACACAACGTCAGAAATCCTTACCGAGCATAACGACGTCATATTATGGTGAATGACAGTTGCCCCGCCTTTTGTGTCAAGGATGAGCTTCAATTTAAATTACCCAAAGTGTCTGCCATGCTTGACTCTCGGTAAACGCATTCCAGTTTCGCGTGAAATCGTTTAGTAAAATTCGGCCAACTACGGGAGTTCATGCCAATTATGACCTCGTGGAATACTGCACAATGTGTTACTGTTACCCCATTCATTATGAACTGTTGCGTTATGGTTGTTCTATCGAGATTAACCGCGCTCAGTTAAAGTCCAGGTTTTACGCGAACGTCAATGGTAAATCATTCCATTGTTCATAGAAAGCGAGCGTCTGGGCAACTTAGGTGAGCGCCATTCCTGAAGATATCGCGAGAGCCTAAGCGTAGTTTGGAGAACGTAAGGCTTAAATGATATCGCATGGTATAAGCTGAAGGTATAGGCAATGCGAAAGCCATACAACACTTCCAGTTGTGTGTTATCTCTATCCCGTGAACGTTTCTCACTCACTGAGGCGTTGACTACGACGGAGACATCGGGCCTTTCGTGTCGGGTGATGAGGTAGGTTGTTCCTTAGTGAGAAGATGCAAATCAGTCTGCGTGGTTGCTTCCTGCTTGTGCATGGCGCTTACCCACTACGGAGGATTGGCCTTGAACCTTACAGTAAGACGACAGATAAAACAAATAGTTCGGGAATGAACGACAGTATTTCTTCGAAATGTACTGAAATAGACGAATTCCAGAGTGAGTGAAGAATTTTCATAAGAATGTACTATAAAGTTCGGCAAACCCCACGCGTTGTGGGAATCGATTTCATGCGAAACAGTCAGCGAGTACTTCTATGCTGCATTTTATGGCTGTGAGCCAAGTGTTACGAGGTGGATCGACGTGTTTTTGTAAGTGTAGTAGCTGTGTGCACATAGTGGGCTTACCAGGCACGTCGACAACACTGGCGTTTAAAGAGTATCTTATGGTACGAAGTAACGTCAGCCGTCACGTTAGAGTACACACGTCAGTACTATCGAAACTAAGTGCACTTTGTGATGTAATCATTTGAATATCATACGTAACATTCGTCAATGCATTCTTCCGGGGTCGAGCAATGCTTCAATATGGCTTGCTGAATCATAGGAATACAAATGTAATGTTTATTAGGGTGTTATAAAAGCGGAGCCAACACAGACGTTAATCTGATATGACGCCTGTATCATAGGAGTACATATGTAGTGTTTATTGCTTTCTTGTAAAATTAGATAGCCAGCACCACAACCACAATCGACGTTGCACAGACATTACTGTATTTCCAAACCAGCCTATAGACCTGGCGTTGCTCTGTGGTAGAAAACCTGATTGCCATGCAGAATGCTTGGTTTCAATTCCTACTGGGATCCTAATTTTTGTTCTTTCTTTCGTCGGGTCAGTGCTGCCGATGTCGGTTTTTCTTAACGCTCACGCATTCAAATTGGCATTGTCTGTTCACGCCGTTACTGGGTAAATATAAATCGTCAATCAATTGTGGCGCATACCCGTACACCGCGGCCCGTGGTGAACGGGTATGTGCCACGCGTGTCTGGAGGAAAGGGTTTGACGACGTACTCGATAAAATTTTCACGTTATTCATGTTATGACCCGACAGTCATATTTGTCAAATCCTCTTATCCTCCTATGCCAATTTTGGTATACACCAAGTTAAGGAGGCGATCATGCGAGCACCCATACATAGGCGGCTAGATAGATAGATAGATAGATAGATAGATAGATAGATAGATAGATAGATAGATAGATAGATAGATAGATAGATAGATAGATAGATAGATAGATAGACAGATAGATAGATAGATAGATAGATAGATAGATAGATAGATAGATAGATAGATAGATAGATAGATAGATAGATAGATAGATAGATAGATAGATAGATAGATAGATAGATAGATAGATAGAAACGCTCTGAGTGCCAAAGATTCGCTAAGAAATGCTTCGCATTTAAAACACTTAGTGTATCTAATCAATTTCGGGTACATATTGGCCTAATTGGTTAGTTATACCAAATTATTCACTCAGAACTGAGACGCATTGTGTGTAGCTCGCCAACTCACAAAACAAAAAAATAATGCCATAGTGACCACTTCGGATTCCCTAGTCGGTATGAGCCAGCCTCCTTTAGGCGACAAACAAACAAACAAACAAACAAACAAACAAACAAACAAACAAACAAACAAACAAACAAACAAACAAACAAACAAACAAACAAACAAACAAACAAACAAACAAACAAACAAACAAACAAACTTCGGATTAGTGGCTGCAGAAAGCATTGTAGGATGTCTGAAAGACCACTTTTCAAGCGCACAGGCGTTACTTTTCCTGCAGCGCGGTTTAGGTGACCACCCAGATGCGAAACCAGTCTAGCGAATGAGAAGGCAATGCGAACAGGGTACGACTACGCTGTCGCGGTCCGCTCTTTAAAGCGATACTCAAGCGATAACTGACGGCATTCGCTAGTGTAGTCTTGCGGTACTTCACTTCACCTTGTCCAGACGGTGACACCACCCCACGCGAACCAAGGTCATTTCGAAAGAGAGAAGGTGTTGTGATATAAGGTACGTTTGTGACGCCTCATGCGTGAGCACCGGTAGCGCAGTGGGTAAAGAGCCCGGCATCTTTCATTCGGACCGAGACGTTATTGGTTCGGCTCTCAGGTAACCAGGGCCGTCGAAACTTTCTTCAGGTTTTTCTTTCGCCCTTGCATTTTACTGACGCGTTGCCGTGGCGGAAATACGCTAGTGAAGTCTTGATCAACCCCGGCATGAAACGCTTTCGCGTTAAAAGTGTATTCCTACATCATCTAAACACGAATAAACAAGCTGCTGTACGCAATAACGGTCGTATAATAAGTTCCGAGCAGGAACAACAATCTGTGTGTGCGATATTAGACTTGCGAGAACCTGTATACCCAGGTGAAAAGATAACCAGGTGAAAAGATAAGTTAAAAAAAGCAAAAACTCCAGGTCCTGCGCGGAAAGCGCAGCACAGTCCCAGCGAAAGCTGGAAGAGCTGCATTTATAGAGCCCGTTATAAGCTCTCTTGGGGCTACTAGTACAAGAACACTAGGAAGGTACCCACTACACCATAAATCATACTTTTTCTGAAGTTGGCAAGCACCCACTACGCCATTATTCGTTATTCTGCTTAGAAGCGAGGTACCAGCTACACATCTGTAAGGTATTATGTGCACTTCGTTGATGCGACGGCTGATGACGATGAATAATTATTGCGGCGCCCTTTGTAATGGGTTGGGAGGTTTAAACGACCGACCAGTTACGTAATTCGCCTTATGGGACGGCCGGTCGTCGTTTCACTCTCACACCACGCTATATAGCATACGTTTACGTGAGAAAGAGAGAGAGAGGGAAAGAACTTTATTGATACCTTGAGGAAATGGATCATCGCAGCCTTATGGGCTTCCTTGGCAACCAATAGAAGTGCACTTGCGAGGAACCCACTAGGCTATAAATCATCATAATTTTTTGAAGTAGGGAAGCAACCACTATGCAATTTTTCGTCATTCTGCGGAGAATCGTGGTACCCGTTAAACATCTGTAAGGCGTTATATGCACTTTGTTGATGCTGTGGCTGATGGCGATGAATTACGGCAGAGGCATTTTTAATGGGTTAGAAGCATTCAAAAACCCACTCGTTGCACAATTCGCATTGTGTGACGCCTGGTTACAGAATTCGCGATGTGTGACGCCTGGTTGTTATTTTACTCTTCTACCACACTACATTACATATCTTAATGTGGTTTATTTCCGATATGAAGCCTGTAGAGGGTATTTTTGCAACGCAGTTTCAAGCACCGGCATGGCTCTGAGGTAGAATACTGGGATGGGAACTCAGAGGGCCCAGATTCGAACCACGTTCTATCTCGGATATTTTTTCTTATTTAATTTTTTTCTTATTTCGCGCGACAGTGGTTACGGACACCGGCGGCGGACAACTACGGCGCCAAAAACGGCCCTTTTTGTGATCTCATAACAGCTTTCGCTGTAAGATATACAACGCAAATAACGCATACTGATGGATGGTAAGTGGTGTTGTTCTACAAGAGTTGAGAGACAATTGAATCCCTGACGTCAAATGTCCCTTCATTTTCTAAGAACTTGAGAGGCCACAAACTTAACGCATGCAGGCTTGAGAGGTCACGTGGTATTTTTTGCACCGTTTCGTGAGCACGTCCGCTTTTTCGTCTGATGAGGCACATGAGGCGATCGCCTTAATAAAGACAAGTATACTGAGGGCGTTATCTATGCTCGCACCCTTTAGATGCCCCTACCCTGGCCGCTCGACAAAAAAAGTAGTGCTACCAATTGTGTGCCCAGAAGACAGCTGGAGCTGCTTAGTTGAACTTATTGCCGCTGTGGCGCCACAAGACGGGCCGCACAAAGGTGGTTTCAAGAACGCACGAGTGTCTGTCTTGTGTTGATGCTCGTGCCCGGGTGTTTCAGCGCTACGCAACAGGCCGGACCTTTTTGCTTTTTTTCATCGAGCGGCCTTGCTACTGCAGTTCGCGTCTAGGACACCAGAATACAGTTAATACAAAATAAAGACATACCTAAACACGATAGAAGCCGGTACACGTCTTTCAACTGAATATAAAGAGAACTAAGTGATGATTAGTATGACGACCGATGCTTCAGTGGATGGGTAGAAGTTATGAGATGTCTAAAACATCGGAAAAAGATATGACACCTCACCTGGAAGCTAATTGGCGACATGCAAAGAGCATGTAATTTATGGACGTGTTTGCAAATAATATATTTAGATCGTCATTAATGGACGGCTTAATAATCCAACCAGTTCTCGTACCATATTGAACAACCTCAATTAGTTTGTGCGGAAGCTGGTGTCACTGGCATGAAGGCATTACTGTGGCTTAAGAAAGGTGGTACTATAAGCCACAATGATTGCTCTGAGCCCGTGAATATTCTTCAGTACAACGATAGCGCTCGCATTCCAGCAGGTTTATTCAGCGCCCTCAAACATCTAAGACACAAGAGCGCATTCCTCTGCCTTTACCGAGACCACTTTAGTCAGAAAATCTCCGGACAGTTGTGTGTCTGATGAAACAGGCGTTTGTCCTATAATTTCTCCTTGTCGCTCAGAATTTCCTAGGACGCCCAATGCCTTATTTGACGTCGTCGATGTACAGGTATTTGCGAATATGTCTCCAGCAGTCTTCGTTCAGGGAATCCAGCTGCATGCGGCCGTCGTCGGAAGGATGGCAGACAACGCTCTCCCTCACGACTCCTGTGAACCGCATGAACCCGTCCAAGGATTTTGTTCCTCTCAGGCGGTCTTGCACCAAGCTCGCGAGTTCAGCTTTGTCCGTTTTCACCTGTTCCGCAACCTCGTCCATTAAGGCCGGATAAAGGGAGACACGCTCCAGAGCTCGAATGACGTACCTGTAGAAGTGCAGTGCCACTTGTTGGACAAAGTCAAATTTCTTGTGCGCTGGTTGCACAGGACAGCAGTGAGATTCAAGTATTACATATTCTCGAGTTTCAGCACTGCTTGAGTTCATTGTATGAGGTCTGTGTTCAACTAATGGCAATGAAATTTATCTCTTGGGCTTAAGCGTACCAAAACCACGATATGATTATGAGCGACGCCGTAGTCGAAGGCTCCAGAAATTTCGACCACCTGGGGTTCCTTAACGTGAACCTAAATATAAGTACACGAGCCTCAAGGAGTTGCGCCTCCGCCTAAAGTATGGCCACCGCGGCCAGGATTCGATCCCACGACCTTCGGGTCAGCAGTCGAGCACCATAACCACTAGAGCACCGTGGCGGGTGGCCATGCAGCCTAAACTGCAATGATGAACTAAGTCAGATGTTATGTATCGCGATATCTAGAGCAGCTCTGCAACACTTTTTGAAAATGATCAGAAACTGGTGCCGATTGACAGGCGAGGCTCCCGCGAACATGTGAGTCAAACATTAGAGCGCAGCGCGCGCCATAGAATTTACAACTAAATTTCAAAATCAGCTATAATGTACTCGCGCTTCTCTCTACAAATGATGTCATATACCCAAAATCAACTGGGGCACATAACCAAAAGCACATGGACACGGCCTTCGGCTGATTTACGCATCGTGAGCTGCATAGTGAGCGCTTCCGCGGTGTGCCGCGACGTGGCCGCGCCGCGCTCTACAGAACGTGGTAGCGGATCACACAAAAAGTGAGCCGCGCGTTCAAAGAAAACAGAAGAAGTGCTAAGGTCACGATGCGTGTTCACATGCGGACGTTATTAAAGACGATAGTCTTTCTTGGGGAACTTAAACGCAGAAATTTTGGTCTCTCTGTCTGTCTGTCACACAATTCAGCCACCCGCACCCGGCCAAAGTTTAAGAACTTGCTGAACGCCCAGCCATCTTGAACTGGTAGCTGCGTTCATACTTGTGAACATTGTCGATCAAGAAGCAAATATTAAGCATATCTGAGGCGCAACATAAATGCGTAAGTATTTTTCTTTTCCCCTCGTCATCCTCCCTATGTAGCTTTCAGCGCACTCGCTGGGACGGAAGGGGAGAGGGATCCCTTGGAGCGTGCAACAAATCCTCGTAACACCACTCGTACCTGACGGATTCTAAAAAAAAAAAAACACTTTTGCAGCAGTCGATTCGCGAGGAAATGAACACCGGTAGTGAGGTTATTCGAAGACTACTTGGTAAAAGTGCTGCACAGCCCTTTTTAAGGTAAAATAGTTGCTGGTATTCTCAGGGTGAGAATGACCAGAATTTATATTGAGCACAAATGAAAATAGGCTTTTTTAAATATCTGGGGTTTTACGTTCCAAAACCACGTTATGATTATGAGGGACGCCGTAGTGGAGGGCTCCGGAAATTTCGACTATCTGGTGTTCTTTAACGTGCACCGACATCGCACAGTACACGCGCCTCTGCCGTTTCGCCCCCGCCGAAATGCGACTGCCGCGGCCGGGATCGAACCCGCAACCTTGAGATGAGCAGTCTGAGAAGCAAAATAGGCTGGCGTGCTTGTTGAGTTTTCAAGAGTGCAGCCGGCGGGCCTAATAATGCCAAGACAGGAAGCCGAATCGATAAAGCTTCTCGTTATTAATTTTTCCTAGCAACCGCACAGCCGCCTTCGTTAATGACATGTGCACAGTCATAATTGGCTGAAAATTTATCTTACGAGCAACACTGACTTAAGACGCTTTTGCGAATACGAACCCAAGAAACCAGTGCACTTCTGAAATACGCGAACGTTTTTCGTGACAGACTTTGTCGAGGGCAGTATGCAATCAGCTGTTACGATTACATAAGATATTTTGTAAGTACTAGTGAGGCGTTGGAGAATGAATAACTGTGGAAAGTGAAGACCGCTCAAAAGAGGGTGGGCGTTTTCCTTGTAGCGAACCAACAGAGGTGCATTACGATTACCGCTGAGAGATTGAGTCCTTGAACTCCTGGATATGGATATAAACGAAGACGCTAATATCGCGAACGTTGCGGTACGCGTGGTTATATTTGACCGAGTCCTTGTTCAAAAAAAAAATGCAAAGAATTACGAGCAAGACAAAGACAAAGAGATTACGACAAGTATACACACGTTGTGGTTTATTAGTTTTGTGTATCGTACATAACGTCTTTAGTAAGCGGAAGTTCGATGAGGCCATCCTATACCCGAATTGCCCACTCGTGTGTTCAAAGCCTCGTTATGAGTATCTCACGAAATTGCGTGCGTAATTCCCCCATAAAATACTTGATGCGGGCATACAGCGCAGAAAAGCCCATCGAACTAAATTGCGTGCATAAATATCGACATAAAGCACATGCTGCAGAGAATGTTCTGCAGGGAATAACGCTGGAGTCCACCCTGCGACGATTAGGTCGGCAGGTTACATCTTAATATAACATTCAGACAATAATCTTCGATTTACGTTATGCAATATTGCGAGTGCGATGATAACAATCGAGCTGTGAACTTGAAATTTCCTTTCACGAACGGGCCCAATCAGCCACCGTGCTACTTACAGCCACCGTGCTACGTATACCGACAAAAGCATTTCGTGACCATATATAAAATCGCTGCAATCGCATTGAAAGTAAGGCTAGGCGTCATTCGTATACATAAAATGCATGATGGCACACCTACCTGTCAAAACGCGAAGCCTTCAATAGTCGAGCAGCTCGAGCCACAAGATTGGAGTTCCTCCGTGTCGTCTCTTGGACAGCGAGCCAATCTCTCGCGAAATCCGCGTCTACATTCCCGTAGCAGACTACGGTCAGAAGAGTGTAGTTCTTGGCAATGTCCTTCGCAAGGTGCCGCATAAATGCGTTGGCGTGCTCTGTGGTGCCGCCGTCAAATTCGACCCATCTGATGTTTTTGCTTCCTCTAACGCAGTCGGCAAATGCCGCCGTGATTCGATCGCTCGGGAAAAACAGCGTATACAATAGCTCCCTCAGGCTATCGTTGTGAGACAGGGCTTCGAGCACGCGCGACCACCACTGGCTATCGTCGCCGGCTCCCACCTCGGCTCCCGTGTTGACGAGCAGTTTGAGCTTTCGCAGCGCAGTCGTCGACTCGAGCAACGAAGCCAGAGCGGAAGAAATTGTCAGTTTGCCCACCTGGATGTGCATAGTTAAGGACGTCAGATGTCGACAGCTCGGCAGAATACGTAAAGCGGCTACAGCGCGATCATCGGCAAAAAAGAAATTTGCTCCCGAAAATGCCTTGCATTGCAGGAAGCCAACGTCGTATCTGAAGCTTAAACAGCTGATAGAAACTTTTTCGTCCGAGCCACTGCTTATGAGTTCCGTACACAAGAGGGGCACTAGCTGATGCCCGTCTACTCCGGCGTCGATGTGAACCTTCTTCAAGTTTTGTTTAGTCGGCAGAGCCTGGAAAAGAACAGACCACTGGGACGGACTTAAAATCAGCAACGGAAATTTCACCTCTTCTAATGTTTCGTTTTCAAACAAGGCAAGGATCCAGCAGTAGTAAGTGGTGGGCATCCCAGGCTCTGTGTCGTCCTTGGTATAAACAGTCAGCTTGCGTAGAACTCTGTTGCTGCTGATCATTCGAGCAACGATTGCTGTGCTTTCTTGGTTTCCAGTGAAATCGTTCAGGAAGAGCTCCTCGATACTGCTATTTTCTGAAACACCCTTGAGAACTGCCTTCTGCACCAATTCATTCGTCACGCTTACGACCAGAACTTTGAGCACTGTTGTCGTTGCGAGGTATTCGGCAAAGGCGTAAGGATAGGAGTTACACTGGAGGGAAGAAGTCAGCAAATTCAGCTCCTTGAGCTGGGATTGGTGAGACAGCGTCGTGAAGAATGAGTCTGCAAGTAGCGCATCCAATGTGGTATTAACTAAACGCAGAGACTCCAGAGACGATGAACATGTCAGAAGCTTCGATAGCGCGGTCATAAAGACACTTAGAACTGGGTCCCCAGGCTTAATGAAGCCTGCGCAGTGTAGCTCCCTGATATTCGTCAGGCAAGGTAATACGGTGGAAGCAGCGTTCACGGCCCATGTTTCATATAAGTGTAAAGTCAACGTCTTAATTCCTGAATTGTGCGGGAGGGCATCCAGTATGGTCAAACCAGCGTTGTTATTGAGGGATGGCTTAACATCTACTGACGAAATGCAGCGATGTGTTCTTAGCAACCATGGAAGAAGCTCCGGATAGTGCGGAAGCTGTAAGGCGCGAAGTGTTTTAACGGTTGTTCTGCGTTCAGAATTATCCAAATGCAGCTGGCCACATGTGTCCGGGTGTTCTCTTAATTCAGTAATGGATCCAAGAAGTAGCCTGTTCATGACTGATAGCTGGTCTGCGATCCTACATGTTTGGTTTTCTGTGGCGGTGCAGTCCACCAAGTGGGCTATGACATTGGCATCGAATGTGTCCATATCGCTGCCCGGTCGGCTCGCAGGATGTCGTGTGCGGACACCCCTTTAGCGGAACAGTGGGCTCCAGGCTAGCTGCAGACGTATTCAAGGGTTCCTCGGTGTGAGCTGCGTGTGCACAAATGATAAATGAATATTGATATGATATTTCCCACTAGGTATATATTGGTTCAAATGAAAATCTGTGTAATGAAATTAAAGGCCTGTGCAATCCATTCCCTTCAATACAAGTCAGAGCGTCCTGATTCGTTTACAACACTACTTGTTACTGAAATCGACTCGTCGATCTTCGAATTTTTCAAGTGAAGATTGTTATGGCTTAACGATTTCGGTGGCGGAGTTGTTGTACGCAAAAAAATATGTAATTTCTTTGGTGCCTGGATACGTACGCATGACCTTCCGTTCCAGCGCCGGCAGCGGAACATGAGTCATTAGGCGAGATTCCAAATGCGTAGGCACACCCTCACGCCACGCCCGCAACCATTCACAGCCGCGTTTTGCTTCTGCTGGGGAGGAAGAGGGCACAAAAGGGTCTCGCGCGCGCTGCGCAGACCTCGTTTCTGTTCAGGCAGGCAGGCAGGCAAGAAGAAAGAAAGAAAGAAAGAAAGAAAGAAAGAAAGAAAGAAAGAAAGAAAGAAAGAAAGAAAGAAAGAAAGAAAAGGTTAGGTGCGAACGCACGCCAACCTGGCGTTCTCCCATTTTCTATATAAGGGAGGGACTCTTAAATTTGTTTGTCTTGGTTGCCATTACCTCGTTTTGATAAAACATAAATGAACCCTCAGGAGTGGCATGAGTTCATGCTTACGACCAATTTTCGCGAAGTAACGCTTCCGAACACACGTTTATACTTATTTGCAGTAAACAGACGGTGAATGCGTGACAGTTTCTTGATATATCTGGTCTCTGTATTTTTGGAATTGCCGTGTATGGGGACCGGTAGTGCTGAGGAGCAAAAAAAAAAAAAAAAAGCTGTACCGGATGTGCTTTTCTAGCAAGCCATATCACTATACACGGCGTTCTGGCTGCACAAGTTTAGGAGATTTTCCGCTGTATTATGACGTCACGTGAATGTCAGTGAAGTCTACGCGACATTTTCATATGAAGTTTAGCTTCGAATTAAAATGGGACATTTGTCCCAACCGTCACATTAGGTCAATGCGACCCCATTGCATGCGTAAAATGTTTAGTAGAGCTCTTTTAACCTCTAGAATTTATGGCAGTTGCCACATTTTAAATTATTGTAGGACGAGTATTAGGGCTGAAGATTCAACAAATGCCCTTGAAACTGTACTGTTGTGGTTGACCAGTTCTCGCCAGATCGCGTTGCTTTATTATAACACGACCAACAAATCCATTAGGGTGAACTTGGAGCCTACATCGGAAAATAAGCATCGAGGGTCTTTTGTTAAAGTTACCACCGAAAGTGGTTGAGTGAAATAGATTAGATCAATGGTAGAGAATGTGTTGCAAGGACGTAAATGATGTTTCAAGAACGTTAGGCTTAAATAAGAGCGCACGGTGTGTACTGAAAGTAGTCAATGCGTAAGGCAAACACTACCTCGAATTGTGTGCAGGGACTCGTGCACCGTTATTACTCACTGAGCCGTTCACCACGGTGGGCCCATCGTGACCTTGGTAAACGGGGAGGAGCTCGATTTGTCGGTTGTTCCTCAGTGACAGGACTCAAACTCACTCTGCTTGATTACTCCTTATGTATGAGGCTTACCCACTAGAATAGACTTGCGAAGGATATCGCAGTTAGAGGATGGGCACAGGGTTAAAAACAGGGAGGAAGTCGAGGTCAGATAGAAGTGCTTCGAACTATTAGGAAATACCCACATTTTAGAGCGATTGAAGCTTTTTTACAAGAATTATCATTACATAAACGATTTAACAGCGAGGCTGGTTAAGCATGGCAAACCACCGATTCGTCTCTACATATACAATCATCATGAACGGCCTCTACCTTACATGGCATCTCGCGTCGCCTAGCGCCTGGCATAGCTGCGCCTAGCTCATACAGCGCAATAACTCGGCCATTGCCAAGGAGGATAAAAAAAAGGCCAGTGCGCGCTCTCTTTGCCCTCTTCGTCATCATCTGCTTCACTTCCCGAACACGTGTGCCCGGCGTGCGCTCACCCGCTACGCCGATTTCTACGGCGTGGAATTCAATAACCCGGATGAGCGAGAAAACGATTACAGAAAGAGAGAGAGAGAGAAAGATAGAGAGAAAGTAAGACAAAGTGAGAAATAACGAGAAGGAAGGGGAAGAAAGAGAAAAATTCGGGAGATCCCACGCCTTGTGGGAATCGGTTTCATGCGAAGCAGTCAGCGAGTAGTTGTCTATGCTGCATTGTTTGGCTTTCAGACAAGCGTTACGAGGTGGACTGACGTGTTTTTGTGAGCGTAGTAGTTTTGTGCAGATCGTGGCCTTACCACGCACTTCGACTACGCTTGCGTTTAAAGGGTAACTTATGGTTTGTCGTAACGTCAGCACTCACTATAGAGCACAGACGTGAGCATTATCGAAACGAAGTGCACCTTACTGTGCTATGATGCGAATATCATACGTAACTTTCGTTAGCGTATTCCTCCTGGGTCGAGCAATGCTTGAACATAGCTTGCTAAATCATAGGAATATAAATGTAATCTTTATTACACTATGAAAGCGGAGCAAACACTGGAACCAAAATTGACGTTAACCCGGCATGACACCTCTGTCACAGTACATATGTAATGTTTATTGCTTTGTATTAAAATTAGATAGCCAGCACTGCCACCACAATTGACGCTGCAACAATATTATGCCTGCATAAGGCCCTTTTTCAGAGCAGTTTCAATGCGTTGAGTTGCTTTGTGGTATAATATATGACTGGGACGCAGAATACTTGGGCTCGATTCCTGTTGGGATCCTGATATTTTGTTCTTTGCATTTGTTGGGTCAACGCTGCCGATTTCGTTTTTTTTATGCTCTTGCATATAAATCACCTATGTCTGTTCCTGCCGTTCCTGGGAAGATATAAACTGTCAATCACCTGCGGCGCATACACGCTTACCGTGGCCCGTGGTATACGGGTATGTGCCACACGTGTCTGGAGGAAACGTTTGAAGACGTACGTGTCAGGACTTTCACGTTATTCATACACGACCAGACAGTCATACTCATCAAGCCCTCTTCAAACAGCACCCGGGAGCGAAACTTGAGGCTAAATAGCGATCATATAAGCGCCAATTTTGAAAATAGGCATTTATCGGCATTTAGGCTTGAACGCCAAAAATAGGCATTTATACTTGAGGAGGGTGTCGACTTGGGCTTGTTGGTTTGTCATAATCGTAAACTGTTGCGCGGAAAGACGTAGACAGGGAACACAAAAGACACACACGGAGCGCACACTGTCAACAAATTTTATTAGCAGAGCGACGTGACCTTATACACCTGGCAAAACTCAATGCGCATGGCAGCAAGTACGTACTAACAACACGGTCCAATCAATATACACGTGTTGTGCCACACAGATACGCGATTTCCTTGTCGGAAAGTGAGATGGACGCTTGACTGACGCATTTTTCTTTTAAGTCCGAGATCTTGTGAGCCTCGATAATGAGACGCGACATTTCGTTGTTGCTATTTGCGATTATGTTGCACTTGTGAAATTCCGGAATACAGCCACAACTATTGCAATGAATTGCAAGCCATCCCCCCGTTTTGTTTTTTACATTGTTGGCATGCTCACGAAGCCTGTCGTTTATACAACGGCCCGTTTGTCCTACGTAAGAACGGCTGCATGTTAAAGGAATTTCATAGACGAGGCCTTCATTGCATTTCACATATTCAGTTTTATGATTCTTAGTGCAGGTTTTCTTATCTTTACGATTTGGGTTTGTCATCTTGCACACCTTTGCAAGTTTCTGCGGAGCGGAAAACACTAATTTAACATCTGCTCTTTGGGCGATCTTTTTAATGTTGTGGGAAACCTGGTGGACATACGGAATAACCGCGAACTTCTTCCTTTCTTGTCCATCCTCTCGGGAAGTGGGTAGGTTGCACGTGCTAGACGCCCTGAGATTCCTCAGGAGCTTATCCGCTACCGACACGATTAAGAGCTTCGGATACCCTGCTTCTAAGAGCCGTGTCATCTGCTGGTTCAAGCATTGGTCCATTTGGTGGGGGCAAGATTTTCCAAAGCATTTTCATGCAAAGGTTCGCGACATGCTCTTTTGACTAGTTTCGAGTGGGCCGACCTGAAGGGTAGAACGGGTTTATTGGCCCGGGGCTCAAAGCCCCAGCATACGTGGCTTCCTTCAAAGAAGAGCCTGACATCTAGGAACGAATGCTATTTTGGCTAGGAAGTTCATGGGTGATTAGTAAGGGCTTCAAGCAACTTCTAGCAACAGAAAGAACGTTTTCTGCTTCCTGATCAAAAACTGCCGGGTCACATTCTAAAAGAACACAAAAAATCAACAACGAATCTAAAGCTTTTACCACCTTCGTGGACGTCAGATCAGTAGCGAGTGCCTTGTCAAGTCGAGCTAAAAACAGATCGCTCAATACGGGTGCTATGCACGAACCTATGCAAATGCCTTTTTTCTGCAAGAAGCATTTGTCCTCCCATTCGATGAAGGTAGATCTGAGATAAAACTGGAGCAGCTCAAGAAAGTGGCCGCTCGAAACACCGGAAGCATTTTGAAACGCTACATCGCCGACATCGTCAATAGCGCTTTGAACGCAGCCTAGTAAACCCTCATGAGGTAAACTGTAAAACAGGTCAGTGATGTCAATTGAAAAACCTTGAAGGTTTCTTGTAGGGTGATCTTTAATGAACTGTAGGACATTATTGGAATTCTTGATGATCAACGGGTCATCAATCGGTAAACGTTTGAGCTGCTTCTGTAGGAACAGGGCTATTTCATGTCTAGACTTGTATTCGTTGTTTGTATAGTCATCGTTTCCGCATCCTGGCAAAGAAAGAAAGAAAGAAAGAAGAAAGAAAGGAAGAAAGAAAGAAAGAAAGAAAGAAAGAAAGAAAGAAAGAAAGAAAGAAAGAAAGAAAGAAAGAAAGAAAGAAAGAAAGAAAGAAAGAAAGAAAGAAAGAACCGTCAACTTCTCTCGAAAACGCTAGGAAGGCAGTCATTTCTTTACTTGACCACGGCCTTTGGTGAAAGCAGTTTTTTTTAATGGTTTAAATAGCACTTGTGAACAGAAGCCACAGGGTGCTCCCATGTGGCAACCGTATGCTACCGAGATGTTTGCGCCGAAAACACAGATCGCTGAACATTTTAAAACTTTCTTTCCTGCCCTAAAAAAGTGGAAGGCTGTGTTTGTTCTGCGAGCCATGCGCGGAAACATACGACGACGTAAGAGAGACAGAAAAAGCAACAATATATTTCTCGTTACCTCGACTTCGTCAGTCTGAAGAAGCACCTCGTTTGTCTTTCACCCCCCCCCCCCCTCCCACCCCCCCCCATCCTGCTTCTCCGCATGAAAGCTTTGCTGCTTTTCTCACGATGGCCTTGCGAGACCCAAGTTTTTGGACAAGCCCAACCGTGAGGAAAAATAGCTTTAACGCTGCTTGAGCCTCTTTTTTGGCTACGCGATGTTTCACAGGAAAAACTACATTTCACTTCGCGAAGCTAGTGCGTAGGTCAAGAATGCACGGTTCTTGAATGTGCAAGTAACTTTAATGGTATGCTGTGAGATATTCCTCGCTTGGCTTTATCGGTTGGTTAGTAGATCGAATAGGGCAATACTCTTTAACCTTGACTTTCAAAATGAAATGCAAGAAAGTCCATGCGTTCACCACTGCCTGAACGAGCCACATTTTCTGCCCTAGAGTAAACAACCTCCAGAAAGCCACCGTTTACATGTGTGCTTGATCCAAGTGTTTAAGCGGCAACCCGAGACAAAGTGTGAAGACAGGAAAGAGCTTCTTGCGCCGTTAGCGTTGCCCAAGTTGAAGTCTTAATGTTATTTCTGTCTTTATTGGTTTAATTAGGACAATACTGAAATTTTGCAAGGGGACACGGCTAAAGGCAAACATTGCCTGACTGGGCCGTGCAACCCATACAGGAGCAGCAGCAGTATGAAGACATTTACAAGATATGAAAGCACACAAAAATCAACCTGTACGCTTATTTCAGAAAGTTGGAAGGTGCAATTCACGATAATAAAAGGAAAAACAACGACGTTACGCAGTCTGCAAAGCACTAGCTAAGCACTTCAAAATTTGAAGCACAATAGACATTAAAGATTACACATATTTAGTAAGAAAAAAAAAGAATCAAAGGCAACCAAAGGCAACGTTATATATTTCCAAACCACTTGCAGCAAAAACAACAGAATCGAAATTATTTTCCTTGATGGTTTAAGGTTTGTTTTATTCTTCCGATAGCAATAATCATTAATGCTCTGATCGTTTTCCAAAAGTTGCTTGGTAATTCCAGAGTTGTTTTGGAGGTGTGTAGCTAAGGGATAGTCGTCCAGGAGGGTAGAAATGTGCGCTGCGAGTTTTTGTTCATATTTTATTCTCTTATGTGGTATATGTGCCAAGGTGTTTCTGAAGGTATAGACTGTAGTTTTTCCACGGTACTTACTTTGGAAGGCACATTTGTCTATCCGAAATCGCCGCAAAAAAAAATAATAAAAAAATGGGGCAGTTACGCACAAGTTGTGCGAATAATGGGGAAGCGGCGGAGCTGAAAGGCGTTGCTCTCCTCCTTTCCCACCTCCTCCTCCCCACTTCCCTTCTCCATCGCCTTGCTATACTACCTATACTAAACATAGGCTATGCTTGCCGTCTCTTTTTTTTTGAGTATGCCTCTTTGCTATCTCGTTCTCGCTCTGTTTACTTTCTTTCTCAGTGTTTCTATCTTTTTTATGTCTGTTTTTCATTCTATCTTTTTCTCTCTTTATCCTTTCCTTTCTCTCTATTTCTCTCTTTCTTTCTATCTCTCTGTACCAGTTCTCTTGAGTTCTATCTTTTTAGTTCTTTCTTCCCTTTCTTTCTCTCTTTCTCTCCCTCTGTCTATATCTCTCTCTGCCTTTCTATATTTTCTCTCTTTTTTGCATTTTTTTCAGTCTATTTCTCTCTTTCTCCGTATCTCTTTCTTGCTCTCTCTCTCTCTCTGTACTTGTCCTCTCGTCCTCTATATTCACACTGGCCAAATCGGCGCACGTGTTCTGGGAGCAAAGCATGCAGATTAAGAAGAGGACGAAGAAAGCGCGTACCACTTCATGATGATGATAGCATTCTGATTCAGCAGACACATTACGGCCGGCTTAAATAGCTCCGCTTTTAATATATATCATGAACAAGTTTTAGGCGAACAACTTTTAGCCGGCAGTGACGTTGCTACATGCAGCAACCCAAGAACAGTACGCAGAAAGTCATTTGTTTTGTAATAAATGAGGGTGAGCTTCACTGTAATAAGCTGTCCACCCTGAATGATGACCATTACTGGCAAAAATAAATGTGCAATAGAGTACAAGTAAGCGTGTCAGTGTTGCCAAGAAACAGCAGGGCTGCCAACTCCACGATGCGCTTATGCGTTGAAGTACATCGCGCACATCCATGTTTGTAAACCATATAACCGACGCTGTTGTTAGTACAGTTTCTCTACGAAGAAGAAAGGAGGAACTGTAAGGAAAAATCAGTCTGACAAGTGTCACCGGGAATGGTACACAGCCTGCCTACGCTCTTGTGAGGAGAAAATAGAAATAGAAGTAGAAATTGAAATAGAAGAAATAGACGAGTAAAATAGGATAGGAATGAATGAGAGGAATATGATGACAATATGACTGGGCAGAAAGGAATAAAACATAGAAAAAAGAGAAAGAAGAAGAAAGACAGAGAGTAATCAATTTCGCAGATGAGGAATCGATTCTTCATCAGGCGCCGTGCTGTACCACACGGACGGAATGCGGATAAGAAACCATTACGGTGAGAAAACGCGTGCTACACAACGCCGTTTCTTACCTCTTGATGTTTTTTCGGAGGGATTCCGCAAAGGCCACACCACCGCTGAATGTTCGAGGGATGGCCCAACTGAGTCCATGTTCATGCTTGCAAAACACGGAAGACGAGTCCCTCTGGCGAAACATTAACTGTGACAGCCGTCGTTTACAGACTGTGAATCAATACAAGTCTTAAATATACCATGATCCCTTTCCTTGTTCAGCTCGCTAAAGCAAATGATGTGCCTTAGGGCGCCTTTTACAAAGCGTGGCGCCAGAGTTTGACGTAGTATATATATTATCGACGTCGGATATATGCACCCATATACAATAAATATATTGACGTACGGTATGGGCATAGAGCTGCCCTAATAAAAGAACGCAAGACGTGCAAACCCTGACATAAGAGAAGGGTACAAAACACGAAACGTCTTTTGCGTCTGTGTTTGCACACCCGACCTGACGCCGGCGCTCTTCTTGAGCACCAACTGCTGGATATTGGCGAGCTTGGCGCATGCGCTCAGCGACCTCCCTGTATGGGAATTATACGAGATAAGCCCAGCATGAAGTTTGTCCACCTTTTCGTGCACCACGACTTCCCGAGTTGAGGTAGCAAAAAAAAAAAAATTCTTACACCTGGAAGAGTGGTCGAACAGCGATGCGCGTCCTTATCGTGTGAGAAAAAGCGTACTACACCGTAACGGTCCCGTGGGCAGTTACGGTGTAGTAAGCTTTTTAGTAGTAGTTCTGAGAAATCCGCATGGATTTCCTTGTGGCTTCGTGCTACAAACCGGTGGTTGTCTATTTTCCCTTTCTTAACCACTCCGCAGAACTGATTTGCAAAAATGAAACGGGTGGTCGACGTTTCTAATGTCGATACGAGTGGTCTGCTCTGCCGGAAATTGTGAGTTGGTGCACTGGAAATTAAAAGCGATGGAAGAGAACGGAAATTTTTAGAGATAGGAAGAAGCAACTAAGCTAGAAAACAGAGTGAAAAGACAACTAGTGTACGTCTAGGGAAACGTTGAAAGAAGACTACGCGTACTTTTTCTCCTTATTGACCTCTCAGATGTGGCATCTGATTATGCATATACTACGGGTTATGATAAATTAACTGCACGCATTAATATTTTGGGAGCTTTGGTTATGCGTTTGCGAACTTCTGTATCATCAACGCACAACCGGGCTTTGAGAGAGACTTTAAACAGTGTCGTAATATTTCTTTTGCAGTCTCCTTTCTATTATCTTTCATTCCCTTCGCCAGCGCAGCGTAGCCAGCTGGTCTAAACATCCCCGCCACGGTGGTCTAGTGGTTATGGCTCTCGACTGCTGACCCGAAGGTCGCGGGATCGAATCCCGGCCGCGGCAGCTGCACTTTTGATGCAGGCGAAAATGTCTGAGGCCCGCGCACCTAGATTTAGGTGCACGTTAAAGAACCCCAGGTGGTCGAAATTTCCGGAGCCCTCCACTACGGCGTCTCTCATAATCATATCGTGGTTTTGGGACGTTAAACGCCAGATATTATTAGTTATTATTATTAGGAAGTAGCAGTGCGGCAACAGGAAGTAGTAGCAAAAGCTACAGTCCCTCCAACGTTGGAGACTGACGTCTTCGAACGGTGTTAGGCCGAAAACGTCTTTTATTTGCTTGCGGGATGGGAAGTGTGCGGTTTCTTCTCTTTCTGCTTGAACATTCATTTTATAGCGTAAGCAACCTGAGGTCATGCTCTACTTACCAGACTGCAAGCGTCGCTTCGTAGCCCTGACGTTTGATTAAACAAGAAATACTGCGAGAAATACCGCAATGGCCGCTATTATTAATATCTGAAATTTAGTAAACATCTTTAACAACTTCATAATCATTATTATTTACTAGGTATTTGTCAATAATAACTGTCCTCCAATCGATTTATGCATGAATTCAATATTCCGCTTCTCTAATTATATATGCTAGTTGACTCTTTTTACGACGAAAGCCTTAGATGTCTCATCAAATACTAAAAGTTGCCATCGGCGTCAACACAAGGATGCAAAAAACCATCATCACGTGATGACGTCTCCCTATGACATCATCATGACGTGACAGATCGAAAGAATTTGGGACATCGTGACGACATAGTGACGTGATTTGGTGATAGGTGGGCCGTCTCATTCACTGTCCCGTGTTTCGCGCTGTTTTTCGTATCGATGCCAGAGGCACACGAGGCGAATAAAGCTTGCAATACCACCGATACCGGAAGCAGTGCAAAAGCACACTAAGTGCAGAAAGCTATCGGGGTGGGAGGGGGATCATTTCTATTGAATGGGAAGAAAAAGAAAAAGGCAATGGCTTTCGCTTTCAAGTCATCTTAGGCGAATGCATAGGGGACCCTGCGAGTTTTTTTTTTTTTTTGCTTCTTAATGAATATTCGGAAAACAGTAAGTAAGTGCTAGACCGCAAGTGCTTGGAAGAGAAAATAGTGTTACTCTGTACATGCGGCGCTAAAACACGTCGCAAAGTAATGACGTGGAGTAGCCAATAACTGACGTGCACCGTGAGCGACTACATACCTTCGAATGTTCCTCAGTGTCATACTATTACTGGCACAATGTCTCGCGCTGTATATCGCACTTTGTATCGCACTGTGTATCACACTGTCAGGGTTGCCAATGGTGGCTACTTTTCGCCAAATTGGCGAATTTGAGAGGCCCGTGGCGACCTAAAATTATGAATGGCGACACGGCGAATTTTTGGCGATTTTCGGTTTAGGTCTCCACTGAGTTATGCATCCTAAGCTCAGTGTCTTCCCAAAGAATGAGCGGCAACATTCTCTGTATTTTTCTTGGTTTTAGGCCCACGAGTAGAATGTGCACATTACGCGTCATTCCGTATGTCCGTCCTGTACCTCGTGTGTATCCCCTCAATTCATCTAGATGCAGGAGGTACTGGAATGTCCCCCAGCTACATTCTAGCGAAATGTAAGTCAGCGGACTGCCTTGCAAACCGCGAGGGGGCAGTGTTTGACTATAAGTTGATGGCTTTAGGTGCTTTAAGCTTCTCAAAAGTTTCGCTTCTGAAGGGGCTAGACGACGGGTTGGCCGCGTGCTCCGGCCATTTGTTCCGCCAAAGCTCCAAGTGTTCTGAATAGCTTGGCGACTTATTCACCGTTGCAGTACCCCCAATTCAGCTCGTAAAGGCTGTTTTGGGATAGCGAAGAGAGGCGGATACGCGGCTATTTGTGCAATAAACAAATATTTATTGAGGCATTTTCCACTGCTCTCGGTGAGCGTGTGCAATGAAAACAATTGCTATATAACATTTTTACATTGTCTCCCTGTTCATTAATAACGCATCGGATTGACGCGTGTAGATATAATTGACTATAAGAAAGGGTCGGTGGCGTCCGGTATCATATTAGTTCACACCGAAAAGGTGTAAGACTCACTAATGATCGGTTCCCGTAAGACTTCTGTCGTGTTACTTTCAATAAACCTTTTAATCCTTTTAATTCATATAAGGGTGCGTAAAGCTGTCCACAAAAACGCTTTCACGGTTTCTGCCCAAGGTTTACCACACTTTTACCTTTGAAACGAGCGGACAGGGCTGGAAGGGTATCATGAGCGTTTCATTCATTCCCCTTGCGCAACCACGCACATCTTGCGTCTAGTCGGAGAAGCAGCACCATGCACTCCCATGGTGAAGCGGGCGGTACGACTGGCATTGAGAAACGTCAATATAATTTATGGGTCTTGGATGGCACTGTATTCTACGGGGCTATACGTGAGTGGAAATTTTTATTACTATAGGTATGCCGCACACATCTAGAATGGCGACCTTTTTGGCGAAATTTGTAAAAAAATGGGCGACTTTTGGCGACTTTTTGCTCGTCGTTTGGCGACATTTACTCGAAAGTCAGTGGCAACCCTGCACACTGTGTCTTGTACTGTCTCGCACTTTTGCCCGCTACACAATAGTGCAAGAACATGAACTCAAGACAAACACGACAGAAGCCGCGGCTCTGCGTGAGGACACATTTCCTAGAATACATCTTTCGATGCGTTCTCTTTAGTTGATGTTTCGACGGAGGAGATGTTCACAAGACGTCTCTGACTTTTCAGCTGTGCAGCGCCATACGCAAAGATTCTCGAAGGGGAAGAAATACCGGATGTCGTTTAAAAAGCCACGAGGTCCCCGCTCGGTACAAGAGACAGAGAAAGTGAAGGTCGAAGCACCTCTTACATCCGGGCGACGGGCAACCAAGGAAGAAGAAAGCGTCCTATTCTTCTCATACATTTCCTGAGGCTGTGGCACGTGCGTCCGGCGTTGCACCGGTCAGACGCGGATAAATGGCCGCAAGGGAAATTTGTTCTCCGAAACGTAGCCGTACCTTTACGGCGCCGTCCTGCGGACCATCATTCGTCTCACAGGTTCCACTGCTTCCTCCGCACTCTACACGGTGAGGAAAGGACTGGGACGCCGATTGTTCTGGATGTGCTCGAATATCTCATCTCGTCTTCGGCTTTACGAGGAATGCCAACCATATCGGTTTTTACGGTTTCGCAGCCGCTGCGGTGTATACATTTTAGGATCGCTGAAATAAGTACAGTGTGGTGGGCAAAGTGGCCTCAGTGTCCCCTTTGCAGCGTAAAGTGCGACGTGATGGCCACGTGTCGCTGCGTTTCAGAGGCGTATAGCAAACTCACTCAAGCTCAAACGCAACGAACGTCCGCAAGAGCTTGCAATGCCCTGTGCACATGTGTACGTCGCTACAGGAAAATGAAAGCGGTCAAATACCCATGTAAAGAAACGCACACGGTAAAGAGGTAGCAATGAACAAAGAATGAGATTTTTTTTCAGGTTGCTCATTACATACCACGTTTCCGACAAGAATACTCACGGGGTTTCTTACGCATTCTCCCATGACTCGAAGGGGAAAATTTCTTATTATTAAGACAAAAGCCTTAGATGCCTCATCGAACGCGAAAATTCACCGGCGTCCCGCGTCGGCGTCTCCCGTCGGCGGCGTCAACCAGAGCGGTGCAAAAAAATCATGATCACGTGATGAGTTACCATATGACGTCATCATGACTCCACAGATCACCGTAATTTGTGACGTCGCTATGACGTCATCGTGACGTAACGTCAGCACATGACATTGCAGCTTGGTCAAAGGCAGGCCGATCTCGGAGACAGTGCAAAACCAGGTGAGGTGCCTCCGATTCTGGAGGCAGTTGAAAACCACGTTAGGTGCGGAAAGCTTCTGGAAAACTTCTATGTGGGGCACGATCATCGACTGAGAATGAAAGGAAGATGGCTTTAGCCTTCGAATTATCTTAGATCAGTGCATAAGAGACCCGCGAGTTTTTTTTTTCCCTTCTCAATCGATGTATTGATTCTTCCCATTGGTCCTCTCTTAGAGATTGGGTTGGCAATATCTGTGGATTCTTGTTACATTCCCAGACCACATGATAAAGCGTGCCCGGCAACTTGCAAAATTTGAAGCATTTTCCATATGTTCCAGGATACATCGAATGCAGAAGAGGGACGTGGAGGCAAATGTCCACTCGAAGTCGGCGCATGTTGAAGTCTTCTTATTTGTTTAGCTTGCAACGCGGTGCTGGGTGTTTCCGCCTGTTCCTCTTGTACCGTTCTAGAATGTCATGGTAGTTTTTGTTGCAACATCTCATCTGGTCCTGGCGGTAGACGATGTACTGGTGGAATCGACCGGTGTACCCGCTCTCGGGCGGTAGCGTGAGGCGCTTGGTTTCCCCATAAAGAGTTACGAAAGCATACTTTATCAGTGCAAACAAATTTTTATAGTTTCCTTAGTGTCCTTTTAAAATAAAATATGACATGTTCAGATGCCCTCTGTTTTATTCAGCGGAGGAATGTCACTTCCGGAAGAAGAGCAACTCAGTGTTGCCTACTGCTGTAACACCGACAATATACGGATCAGCGAGTTTTCCACTGCAAGACGTCGTAACTTTGTGCGGATTGGCTTTTCCGCTAGCTCCGACGATAACGATTGCCAACGCATTCCTCGCCTTCCCGTTCACTTCTTTTTGTTAGCCTTCCCTCGGCACGCTCTCTACGGTGACTAGCACCGTTTCCGAGACATTAGCTTCCGATGAGAAAACCCAGTGTCGCGGAAAATGCTGGCGAAACGTACTGTGTGTCCGTTTTTATTTATTTTTTTTGTGAAATATCTGCCTGCCTTTCTGGAGAAGTGCCGTCAGACAGCCACACGCCCCTGTCTTGCTGCCTACGCGAACAAGTATTCTATACTTGCTGCTGTCGCCTGGACCGGCGACACGATCCGCTAGACGCGAGAAGATTGGGTCACCAAAACGAACAGCTGCCGGAAAGGAATGTTGGACAGATGGAGGGCTGCTCCTCGTTTAACGATGTTAATGAAAGAAGGAATTAAGGGTGTTTTTGGTGGGGAGGGGAAGAGCAGGGCATCGATAGATCCTCACGCAGCAAAAGCTCCATCTGATTGTAGACGGGCCTCTTGATACATACTGAGCGTGAGAAACAGCGGTTCAAGACGGGAAAACGAAAAGAAGCACGCATACACAGTGCTGACTAACAAGCGAACCTATTATCGCTTGACAAACAGTAAATAAGAACACATGTGGGACAGAAACGGCAATACGAAACGCCCTCAATACCAGTTCCGTCACTAGCTCACTCTCACTCGGGTGCTGAGTGGGCTAGTGACGGAACTGGCTTTGGTGTTCCTGTCACGTCACATATGTGCTCCTATTTATTGCTTGTCAAGCGGCAAAAATGCACTTGTTAGTCAGCGCTGTGAAGGTGTTCTTTTCATTGTCCAGCTTTGGCGCGCTGCTTTCCCACACTCTATCTGTCTGTACTCCAATAATAAGTGTTAACGCAACGAACTCTGGAAAAACAAACTTATGAGCTATTCCCCCCCCCCCCCCCCCCCCCCCCATTTACTCAACCCTATGGGTGGTACACCCATAGGTAAGTCTTCTGTGTCTTTCGTATTTTGCGCTGTTCCAAAATGAACGCGAACCAGCCAGCCCAACTCTCCCTTTAGGCACGCAGGACGTAACGTTAACAAGTGATAAGTAAATAGAATTAAAGGATAACGAAATACGAGCGACGACACAAAATTGAAAGCATTAGAATATTTCGTGAAAATTTACCATTGATCTTGTTACGTACGTCAAGGTAATAGGTGAGATGTCCTGAACAAAATCAAACAGTGGTGTTGTGCTGTATCGCCGACAAAAGGCGTGCTGAAGTAAGGTTAAAATGCTGTTTGAGTCGAGAAATTTAACGTTGTGTTTGCGAATAAAATACTGCAATCGTTTGCGCTAGTGTGAGTTTTCAAAAACACAGACATTGGAAGCTTCCAAAAACTTTCAAGAATACTGCTTTGTTATGTAAAAAAAAGTTATCACAACTTCATCCACAGCAAGCTTTGAATAGAACCTTGTCCTTTCCTTTCTTTAAACGAATCACTCAAAATTTTAGATATATTCACCTTAAAATTTGACATTATAATTCCGAGATTCGATGCCTAAAAATTTAGTTTATTTGTAGTATTCTCAAGATGATGTGAATTCCTTGCTTATGCTTTGCTTCGACCGCAAGACAATCTTGAGGCAGCACGCTGCCTCATAGAAGCGCAAGATAAGCTTATATGCTCCTGTGTCGAAATACTAAGCACCAAGACCACGATTCAAAGCTGCATTTCAGCGAAAAACATGCCTCCTGTTGCATCGATTGTTTCGCTATATTGACCGGCCAATACGACAAAGCTTTGCAAAAAAAAAGCTGTAAAAACGAAACTAAACATTTCGTAGACCAGAGAAATACTGCGTCCTAGTGGCTTAGGGACTTTCGCTTACTTTAAAACAAATGTTTGTATTCCCTGAAGTGCGCAAGCGCGGACAAGTTGTGCTTCAATAACAATGGCTTTTGTAAACATTAAAAAACTATTAGAAAAGCATAAAAACATTAGGATCGTGCCTGTAGACCAAAACACTAAGCTGTAGCATCGGATAAAATTTTCCACGCGTCTTCGCGTGGAATGACTCCCTCTATAGTGGTTGTCTCGTCGGTCTTTCAAAGTAGACAGCAGCCCTAAACTCAGAGCACTTGCGAAATCCAGTCGTTTCTCTTCGCTGTCTTTGACCCTCGGAAACAGATAACTCTAAACAGTAAGCTTTGAAGCGATCTCTTAATCGATCAACCGCTGCGTTGTCTGGCCTCCCAGTCGGCGGTTGAAAGCAACATCAAGAGGCTCTACATTCAAAGTTGCCGCGTGCTTTATTCTCTAGGAGAATAGTCACTCTCGGTGACCTCATGCAGAGCCTCTTGCTCAAATGGGCATGCACTTGAACGAGCAATGTTCCGAAAGCGACAGCCTTCAAAGGTGGTTCTAAGCCGAATGACCGGTTTATTACACCATATTTTTCCCGGCAGTTCAAGCCATACTTAAACTCTTAAATATCGTCTCATGCAAGCTTCACTAAACGAGTTAAGCGCCTGCACAAAGTTGTTTTACTTAGTGTAACGTAAGTGGAGCGACATTAAATGTGACATGTTAATTAACAGTGACTCGAAGCTGTCACAGAGGAAGACTATACAAAGCGCTACCGCCTTTTCTGCCTTCCACCGGTCTATCAGAAAGGCTCTGATTGGAACACCCTGCCTGTATGTGCATGTGTGTAATTTTCGTTCCTTTTGTTTATCTCCCCCTCTCTCTCTGTCCTCTTTCCGGCCCCCAGTTATCCATCCCCGTGCAGGGTAGCGAATCGGATACAAGTGCCCGGTTAGCCTTTATGCCTTTCCTTTTTGATCTATTGCTGTCTTCCTGGACCAAAGGAACAGCCAATGATGAACATTCCTTGTACACGGGTTCTCAACAGTAAACGGAACATTTTAGCATTCAAATTGCCACTTATCATAAGTCGTTTTCGGCCACGTAGGATGACACTTGAAGCTCAATGCACCGCAATGAAAGTAAAGACAAAGAATACATGACCGGACTTCTAGGGCGCCCGCAGTGCTCTTGAACAATTTTGCGACTCAAAGTTTCTCCGAAAATTTAACTTCCAGGTTGGATGAACTGGCACGCGAAGAGATCAAAAGTACGGAGAAGTTGCCGCGGTCTCTGTCTAGCCTTTGTGCATGTTCGATATCACTGACATCATTCGGGGAATCAAGTTTGACTGTGCTCGAAAGCGAACACTTCGCCGACGAAAGCGGTCGTCTCTTTTTATGCCTTGGGGAAAACGAGCATCCTCTCCTCGCTCCCTTGTTTCCGCTCATATCGGCTCGTGCATGCACGCAGCACACGCATCGCCAACTCGGTCATGCGTTGAGCGCGTGGCCAGCTGCGTTCGCTCGATTTGACGAGGGGGCCGCCACGAAGCACCGAGCTGAAGACCGTCCGAGCGGTTCTGACGAGCAGTCAGGAAGAGGGCTGAAGCTCGGGGGCTTGCGCGTTCTCTATAGGCGCATTCGTATACATTCGGACAGCGCTTCAACCGAGTCGGATCGGACTTGCATTTATGCGGAGGGCTTCCGGAAATCCAGGTTTGTAATTTCTACACTCCAAGAGTCCACTACCCCCTCTTTTCCCGTCGCGTTTGAAATTCCATAGAAAAAACCCGAGCTCAAATAAAAGAATAGGGCACCACCTGAAAAAGATTCCTAATTGGTAGGTTTAAGTGTCCTATGATATTACTTAAAAACTTTAAGGGTCTGCACAGCAAAATTCTTTCTACTCACAGAATAATTCTTGCAGGAACGTTGATGAAAAGCAGCCGAGAATGAAGCCAAGGAAGGATGACATCCTTGGTCTCATTATCTTCCCTTCCTTGACTTCATTATTTGCTGGTTTTCATTAACGTTGTGTCAAACGAAGAAACGAGCCCTCACATTTCCCTTCTTACCGGAACCTATAGGTTAAGTGGCTGGACTAATAGCAGTTTTCCTGCGTTGCTCGTCCTTAGGGAAGTCTGTGAAACTTCTTCTTCAGAGGAAAACGTTAAGGCGTTAAGGCTTTAAGTGGCTATGTTGGAGCTGTCGTTCGCGAGACTTGCGCGAGACTTTAAGGGACCGTGAGGTCTCGTTCGGTATTGCCAGAAAAGCACGTGACCTTGTCCGAGCCATGACGTCGCATCATGACGTCATAATACGGCGACATCATTATGCCACAGGTCGCCAAAAATTTGTGATGTCGCAATAACGTCATGACATGACGTCATATGATATTGTTATCACACTACATAGTCGCTTGGTCAAAAGTGAGCTGATGACTGAGGCACTGCAAAACACAATAAGTGCAGAAAGCTTTCGGAGGGGGCGGGGGAGAGAGAGAAACATTTTGATGAAAAGCGGAGATGTTTGCCTGGCTATTAGCCTGACGTGCTTCTCCAGGTGCTGGGAGACGATTATGATATATAAATCAACACAATCGATTGGCAAGAAAGAGAAAGCAACCGGGTGGCATTTTTTTATTCATGAATTTCTGATAAGAGCAGATTTTTTTCCAAAGCTTGGAACACGAGACCATCTAAATAAATGGAATTGCTAAACAGCCAGTGATTGTCTGATGGCTTTTCGGAGCCTGCTGCCTCACAGGCATTGCATAACTTGTGAAAGCGCCACGCAATGATGATATCTTGGGCACAGGTTGTCTCAATATTCTCTTTAATATTCAACGAAAAATATGCACAAGATATGCGCAAAAAATATTCAGCAAAATATATGCGCATCTATATCACACGGTTGTGGAAGTGTGCACGAAACAAATTATTCTCACATACGGCATGTATATTACTAATATTCCCCCGCGTCTTCCCTTGGTGGGACGGCATCGCAATAAAATTCGGCCATATGAATGAGCTCACAACTTCTTACGCTGTAAGAGTTATTCCTAAAGCTATCTTGCATTAGATACCCTGAAGACAATATGACGCAGCGGGGTGCACGGTAAGAGGTGTGGGTTCTATAGAACATTTTATAAAATTCTCGAAATTCTACCTGACTATTAGAGCAATCAATAATTTCATTTAAGAGGATCTACCGCGTTACACACAGGAAATTTCGAATTAACGAGCGTAGATTTACAAGTAATAAATGGCGAGAAAGCAAAACTGCTTTGTAGAAACCTTTATTTTAACAATTCAAACCCTTCTTTATTGTATTTTAGCTTTCCGGTTGAAATTTTTCTCGCCACCATTACCTATCGGTGGCAGCTTTGATTAAAGTCAGTACACAAGAAACGCGACAGGCTCTCGTTGAAAGACGACGTCGTGTTTACTCACTTCCGCGAAAGAACGAATCTTTTCTTGTATTGACGTCAGTTGTACTGGCATTTCGTCAACACGGTCGCGTTTCAACACGAAGTCCGCTTTGTCAGGAAACAGCAAATACAGGCGGCCGTGCGGGTGGATTGCCCCTTGAGTTTCATTCTAACGTGCGCGATTGTTCGGTGCTCGGGCTGCAAGAAAAATTGTAGACGTAGAAGCAATAACTGTTGGCAGGAATTCGTGGGCCAACACTTGTGCGTCAAAAGGAGTACGATTGTAGCTGAAAAAAAAACAACACTTAAGCGACACGACTTCGCTCAGCTGTGTAGCTACGGATCAACCAATGAGCGAGTGCGTTTAATGTGACGATTGACAACGCACAAACGCTCCAGCACCCCAGGATGATTGTTTACTGTGGTCTCGACTAGTTTTATCAATGTGGAGCTCGTACGTGTGCCTCAGGCTACTCGGGCAAGCCTTAGCCACAGAAGGGCTTTAAGAGACTCGGTATTGATAAAGGAGTTATCTCTACTTCAAGTACCCCTTGTAGGATTTTGCAAAGGCGTAATCCTGGTGTTCTTTGATGTAAGTCGCTGAACACATGAACCCCGAGGAACCACCCCAGCTGCCCGAAAAATATTGCCGTGGTCTTCCATGTGAAGTACAACGACCCTTCAACTTAAAAAAAACAAACAAATACACGACCTACCATTCTGCCAAAGGAGATTTGTGCAAAGAAATTGTCGACTTCAGAAGGCTTTATAGCATTCTTGTAAACAAAGCACGACATTTACGAGACGGACACAATTCAGAATTCTCGGAAACTAAAGATGCTTGAAGTCAGAATTGAATCGTATTGGTTCCTTGCGTAGCTACGCTTAAGACTAATTTCTTATTTTCATTCCGATAATCGAACGAGCTCAGTGATTCCAATACTAGAACTTCGGAATCATTCAGATAAGCTCCGGTGAGCGCATCTGTTATTTCATTTGATTGTAATCCCTTGTGACCTGGCACGCAAGAATGTGTACTACATAGGGTAACAAAAAGAAAGAAAGAGAGAGAGTGGAGCTTTATTCAAGGGAAAGGGGGAAATAGAGCTTCCATGGCTGGGACCCTATGTCCAGGGCTCCACTGGCCTTAGCTGCCCACCGGACTTGATGCAGGAGCACCAGCTGCACTCTCGGCTCCGAGCTGGCGAGTTGTGCCTCCCAATGCTCCGTATACTAGGTGTTAGTGCTTTGCCGAGAAAATTGGCTAAGTCGCTTGGTTTACGATCGCAGCCCCAGGAGATGTGGTATATAGTTGGTCTACCACCGCACCACGGACACACGGCCGGGTAAAGCGTCGGATGTACCGCGTGTAATTTCAGTAGATGCGGGAATACGCCCGTCTGAAGTTTTCGAAGACGGCGGCCTCTTCGCCATTGAGGGATCTGTGAGGTGTCCCGCATTTTTTTCGCGTGAAGCTCTGGTGAGCAAGAATCTACCCAGGTAGAACTGGTACGGTCAACGAAATAGAGGGATTCTCCGCTCGATTACAAAATGCGCGAGCTAGAGCGTCCGCCCTTTCTTTGCCCTCGAGCCTTGCGTGTCCTGGACACCAGATCAACCAGTGGTGGCAGTGAGTTTGAGCCCTAGCAGCCTCAGCGCCATGGCGGGAAGGCGGCCGGTACAAAAGAGCCGACAGGCCTCCTGGGAGTCGAATAGAATAATTGACGGCTCTCTACGCTCCTGAAATTGTACGGCTAAAGGTATGGCCGTCGACTCTGCCTTTGTGGCCGAAGCAGTGCTCACGGAGGCATTCTGCATTCATGCATTCTGCATTCATGCATAGCATTTCAAATGTAACTTCCCATTGATCATTGTGACAACGCAACTGATTGTATATTTACCCACCCCTTATGTAATACCCTTTCGGGGGTCTTTAAGGAAATAAAAATGAAATGAAATTCGTCAGCAGCGTCATGCTGTTGCCGACGACCGTAATTACATGTCTCTGCCAACCGTAACTGCCCGAATCGACGTACGCGACGTTAGAAGTTGACCCGAACTGCTTATGGAGCCAGTTTACTCTGGCATTACGTCGCTCAGCGTGAAAGTCGTGATGCATATTTTTGGGCACCGGTGCGACCGAGATTCGCCTGCGGACCTCTTGAGCTACATCGACCAGCTCCTCATCAATGTGCTGGAGGTGGGGCGAGATCCCTATCCTAGCGAGTATTGCCCTGCCTACAGAAGTTTAACCTGAGAGATGAGGACCTCCGCACTCAGCTCAGCATAAGAGTTATGTATACCGAGAGCTAGGAGCCACTCGGTCGGTGTGTTCATGGGTAGACCGAGTGCTGCCTTAAATGTGCTTCCAATGAGGGCATTCACCTGGCTCTCCTCGCTTCTATCGAGTGAGTAGTACGGAAAGCCATACGTCACTCTGCCCATAAACGAGGCGCGGAGAAGCCGGAGGGTATCTTTTTCTTTCACGCCTTTTTATGGTAGGTGATGCGACGGATCATTCTGGCAACACGTTTAACCGTAGTCTTTAGGGTAGTTATCGTGTGAATGGCTTTGCCATTGCTTTGGACCGAGAAACCGAGTATGCAGGCCTGAGTAACCTCGGCTATGGTATGGCCGTCAACCTCTAAGTTTATGCGGCCGTTGCTTTTGTAATACTTACTGCGTATTCTTATATGGCCGTCAACCTCTAAGTTTATGCGGCCGTTGCTTTTGTAATACTTCCTGCGTATTCTTATGAGCTCTGATTTCTCCGACGCACAGCTGAGTCCACTATTTCTTGTGAAGTCCGCCACGGCCGTCACGGCAGCCTGTAGGGTATGCTCTTTTCGCGCCAGCGACCCCTTCGTGGCCCAGAGAATGATGTCACCCGCATGCAATGTATAGCCGAGATGCGGGATTGCGTCGAGCTCGTCCGCAAGTCTGCACATAGCGATGTTAAAGAGCAAGGAAGAGATCACTGCCTTTTGAGGTGTTTCCTTATTTGGCATCGAGAACGGCCGCGACTTCGTTTCACCTATCCCGATGGCTGCCGTATGCCCAGAGAGGAAGCATTTAATGTAGTTAAATGTCCGCTTACAGCAGCCTATTGCGTTGAGCTCTGAGAGAATGGCTCGTGCGAAATATTATCGAAGCACCCTTTGAGGTCGAGGGTTCGCCGCCTCAGGGTACGCAACTCATAACCTCTTCCTTTAAAAGGAGGAAGACATCCTAGGTTGACAGCGCGGAGCGAGAACCGATCATGGTGGCTGGGAGGTTTTCTTTTTCGATGTATACAATTTTGAAGCCGTGTTTGTATCAGCCGCTCGTAAAGCTTGCCCTTACACGAAGTGAAGGGAGATAAAGATCCGCCACTGAATAACATCGCCTAAGCACTCCGTACAGATGGTCAACCAACGAAGCTGAAACGTGCGGTCCCGCTGCTTATCACAGGGTTAATTCCGACTCTTAATTAAAGTATTTCTCAAATATTGGCCACGTCTGTACAGAAATTGCAATTGGTGATTTCGCCCGTGCGTTCCCTCTTTCATTTTTAATGGACCAGAGGTGAGTAGTGGGGCCCCTCAGCAGCAGAGCATCTTTCCGATAAGAAACGAAAGGCTTCCAGTGAGTGCGTTTAGCGGTATTCATTGGCGTTAGCTTCTTCAGTATATTTCTGTATTTGTGCGAAAACCTTCGATTCCTTATGAAACACGAAAATTGACCGGCGTTTCGCGTCGAGTCGGCGTCCCGCGGCGTCGGCGCTAACACAAGTGATGCAAAAATAACCATCACGTGATGACGTCACCACATGACGTCATCACGACGTCACAGACCGCGAAATTTGGGATGTCATCGTGACATCACTGTGACGTCGCGTGACGTCAGATGACGTCATCCCGTGACATTGGCGCTTGGTCAAAGGTGTGGTTATCACGGAGGCAGTGCAAAACCAGCTAAGGTGAAGAAAGCTTGCAACGCCTCCGATCCTGGAGGCAGTGCAAAGCCACGCTAGGTGCGGAAAGCTCTCGGCGGGTGACGGGGCAGGAGCGGTACATCGACTGAGAAGAAAAAGAAGATGGCTTTCACCTTCGAGTCGTCTTCGGTGAATGCATAAGGGACCCCGCGATTTTTTTATATGATGTTGATGTTTTATATGATGTTTTTTATATGATGTTTTATATGATGTTTTATACGATTACACGAGCCCCGAGCTTACAACAAACATAAATGTGCACTTCAGGTTTTTTTATTTGACCTCCGTGGTGTCGTGACAGTGACATCACTGTGAACCATCGCAAGATCACTTAAAAAGCTATGGTGGCCTTAGTGGCACAAGCGAACCGTGCATTAGGCAGCAACAAGAAGCTGAAAGCTTTGAAGGCATTAACGCACACCAGAGTGCAACCCCTTGCTATGCTCAAACGCGAAATTCATCATCGTCGTAGAAGCGCTGCAGACTTATCACTGAGGCAACGAGATAGAGTGAAGCGATAGGAAGAAAAGCTGGCTGGAGTATCGATTCCTCTAACGCACTCCAGCTGGCATAGGCGACACCTGGAAAGAAAACTATAGGCGCCAAACAATTACCTTGATGGAGCTTCTGTCACAGCGTACTCTACTCCGTGTTGCTTTTGTTATCGTCGCGGAAACCTCGACAGTGTTCTTGGCTTCGAGCTTCCGCCTTTGTCCTGGAAAGTAGAGGCAGATTTTTTGTTATGCTTTCATCCTGGCTTTTGGAGCAACTGTGTTGCACTTCTCGGAGTGCCCCTGCTATCTTGTGTTTCTGACCCTGTAGTTTTATCGATTCATTGACTAACCAGAAGGAATTGCCAAGCATTGTGCTTTTTTGTTCGGTTGTTTCTTTTTGGAACAGAAGCTGATGTCTAGACGCAGGAGCGACGTCGCGATAGCCATGGATGTGATGTAAACACTTTCTTTCAGTAATGCTTGTCTCAAATAGGATAATATTGTTGGAAAGCCTATAGCATACCACGAAATTAGTTCGCTTAACTTGAGAACAAGCAGACTAATGATGGCTCAAGAAACTCCGAACGTGGATATTAGAACACCACATTTAATGATCCGTGTCCACAAAAGAAGCTGAAAGCACTCCTTGTATCCACGAAATTAAAGAGACTGCACAAAATTCACGACATTGTATAAAGCGACAACAATATAAACTTCAGAAAATAAAGAATATAACTTGGGTTCGGCGAATCTCGTCTTCGCTTTCGCCATGAAGGTGACAGGATTGCGTGTTATCCCGTAGAAATTATAAAATATGCCAATTAACGCCAGGAAGAGGCAAGCAAAAACGAACAAGCACATAATATTTTTTCTTTCTTTCACAAAAGCCCCAACAATCCTTCAGAACGCCGCAGCGCTGTTTCGGCCTTGAAAATATTATAAAATGATGGATTGACGCCTTATCATGCGTCATATGAAGCTCTAAGGCTAATTTGCAACTTGATAACGAAACGAGTGTGCCGAAACATGCGCGAAAGAGAAACCGTTTATATCATCTGTAATAGATGACACGGCTGACATTTGCAATTACCAGTGAAATGAAGGAGGACTATGTTTACGTAAACTTGAAGGAGAGCTCAGTCATTAGGCGTTTCACTTTAGCTGGAATGAACACGCGA
Organism: Rhipicephalus sanguineus; assembly: GCF_013339695.2. Classification (NCBI taxonomy): domain Eukaryota; kingdom Metazoa; phylum Arthropoda; class Arachnida; order Ixodida; family Ixodidae; genus Rhipicephalus; species Rhipicephalus sanguineus. Next base: position 45,376,849 of record NC_051185.1, on the reverse strand, counting down.
AAATGGAATTCCAAAGCATTCTCTCGATCACATTTTGGATAGAGCCACCTTAAACTGATCGTAGTCTCCGAATTTTGAGTTGTTTACCATCAGCGTAATCGCAACTTCGGCGCTTCTTCGGCGCATATATGCTTTCGCCTTCAAGTCGTCATAGGCGAGTGCATAAGGGACCCCTGTACCATTTAAGTGCGTAGCACGTTAAAGGGGCCCTTCAACACATTTTCAGCATGGTCAGAAAATGCTGCAGATCGGTAGTCGAGGCTCCCGAGAACACGCGAGCCAAACATTATGGCGTAGCACGCGGCCTAGGATTTACGATCAATTTGCAAAGCCAGCTAAAAAGCGCTTCCTCTTCTCTCGGCAAAAAATGGTGCTTACGGCGTCACAGGCAGGTTCCACGCCATTGGCTGATTTGAACATGGCGCGCTCGGTAGTTACTGCGGCCGCCGCAAGAGGCCGCAACTCACCCCTGCGCGCGCGTGCGATCGCAATGAAAGTACGCCACGCGTTCAAAAAAAAAAATCAAGAAAGTGTGCTCAAGGTCAGGAGGCGCGCATGACGTACCGACGTACCTTCTTCCTTCGTGCCACCCCCCCCCCCTGCTTAGCTTCCAGCGCTTTCGTCTGTGCGAGAGAAGAGAGAAAGCAATCACAGGGTGCGACAAATGTTTGTAACTCCGTTCGTACAGGACGGATGCTAAAAATTTTTGCGGCGTTTTATTAGTGAGGCAATAAGTTTTTTTAATGAAGCCTCTCCATGGCTGCTTGGAAAAGTCTTGCAGGGCCCCTTTAAGGGCCCGGCTTGTCGTCCATCCACTGTCTCATGTCGCATGGTCACGCAGTGGTCAATACATGTGTATAACAAGACTAACAATGCTTAAAACCAGCAGGATATAAAGGAACGAGGTCTAAACTAACATAAACTAAAAATTAACCAAGCAGCCATAGCAATAATTAACCTAAAATCGCGAAAACCTCTTCTGAAACATGCGGCTGGTACTCCCGTTGCGCAAGAGAGGGCGCCATGGCATCGGCAAGCGCGCGATTGCTAAGGGAATCGCTGGGTTGCCCATGCGACGTACTTCTTCAGGTTTCACGATAACGGAGCTGCATTAAGCGCAGGATTTAGAACTACACCATGGCCTACTCAAGAACGACATCAGCGCTGGATTTAGCGCGGGATTTTTAACTACCCCAAGACCTACTTAACTACATTTTTGTACATTAACTTCAGAATTAGCGTCACATTAAGTGCTGAATTGTTAACACTTTTCTTGGGATGTAAGCGAGTATATCGTATACTGTGCTTGGATAGAACAGTTATTCTGTCACAGGTTTCGCAGAATTCAAGTCAGCAGGTTCAAGAGGTTTAACGTTATCGCGCAGCTTCCTCTTTGTGTCGCTGGTTCTAGGACAAAACTTGAGTGGTCCCAAGAAAGTTCACAGGAGATCCCCGCATGAACATTGAAGAGAAATAAGACAATTTGGCTCAAAACGACGAGCTTTTATTTTACTTTTTTATTTAAATTTTTTAGTCTTGTTGGCTGGTTCGACCATTTCTGTGGTTAGTGGTGTGGCAGAAAACGAATAGCACGGGAATTTACTCGTTACAAAATAATCGTTCTAGAGTAAGCGCTGTGTTTGGAACATTCAACAATACGGAAAGTCTGAAATGTTATTCTGTGGCACATTAAAAAAGAATGTCAAAGTCAATCGTACAAGTAAATATTCCAACACCTTTAGGAAAGAAAATATTTACCTATAAGAAAGCGAATAATGTACGTATGACAATATTAAAGCCAATAGGCTGGCACTACGTCGTCGTGTTGACCCTACGCGCAAATTTTGCCGTGCGGGTGCTTGAAATCAAACGCATCTTTTAGGGGCGAAGCTCCTTAAGGCGGCACCCGTTCGTCCCTCGTAGTCGTCGTGGTCGTAGTAGTGAGTAACAAGTCTTACGCTTTGACCTCCAAGGTGGTGCCGGTGGGAGATTTCTCCTGTGCGTTGTTGAACAATAAAAAATTCGCAGCGTGCGCGTTAACTAAAAGCCGAATTCTTCTGTCTCTCATTCCCCATTAGCAGCCATTGGCATGTTCCAGTAGGAAACGTTAGTAGAAGTAGAAGTGTAAGTGTTAGCTAAAAGCCGACTTCTTCTGTCTCTCATTGCCATTAGCAGCCATTGTTTACCTCCAAGGTAGTGCCTGGTGAGATTTCTCCTGTGCGTGATTAAACAATAAAAAATTTGTTCAAACGGCGTTGATTGATGAAATAGACCAACGAAAGAGGCCAGATGTTTTGTAAAAGCAGAACGAAAGAACGCCAGATGTTTTTCTTAAAGTGTAGTAGTAGTAGTTGTATGCAGCCACCTCGCCCGATCGTCAACGGGCGAGGTGGACCGGCAACGGCGCGAGGACCCTGCCGTACGAGAGTTAAATCACACTAAAAGACATACTTTGCGGGCGATACACTCTAGTGAGCTTTCAACTTTTCGTCTTAATGTACATGATAAAGAAATTATTTCTACGAAAAACGCAAGGCACACCTTGAGCAATATGTTTGGTTTTGGGACGCTAAATGGAACCATGAGGCGATGCGAAGCCGGAGCACTTGCACGATCGCGTTCCGTTGGCTTTCGTCGGGCATGCTACCGACCTCGCGTCGTGGAACGCGCGTCCTGTCTTCCCTCTAGCCTTGCCTTTAATTCGCACAGGGCGAGCGGGGAATGCGGTCGCTCTTGGCGCTCTTTCGCTCGGGAGCGGACTTCTTCCTTGCATTTCACCGATCACAAGTGATAATGAAGGGACCACGTAAACCAACAGTACAATAAAAGTTTGATGTTTAATATATACACGATGTTTCACACTCTTTATATTATGTACTGGGCGCATTTCACGGAAGAGTTTCACGGTTTACAGATGATTCCCTCCGTAGCTTCGCCCCACTCATCATCATTCACCCCGTGGATATGCTGTGATTTTTTTAGACAAACTCGGAACGGCAATGCGACGAGGTTTTAGAAACGGAAAAAGAACTAATTTCTATCCCTGTCGCTATTCTTCGAGATAATTGAAAACTCCATTCACGCGCGTAATCTGCCGACGCTAACGGCAGCCACATGCAAATGAAGGTTCTTTCATAAATTGGGCTTTCGCGGCCTACATTTCACTTAACGTGATTGAACTCACTGAAGGAGAACTGAGTTCCCCATTTCTTTCTTGTCATTTCCATGTCGAAGCGCAATGGCATAATGCCTATGTTTAGCGGGCAGTGGCAAATTATGAGAATTTAACTGAGTACTTTCATTCCTACATCGTATATTGGAAACCGTGGCAACGGTTCGAAGCCCTTCTTTCTGTTACTTGTCCACGCGTACGAGGTATTCGCGCGTTATATTTCCCGCGAGCTGCGAGTTACGTTTGCGATTAACTTCGTCGTACGAAAATGATTTGATGCAATTTGTGGCAGGAAACCCGTTGCGCTGCCCATGTCTACACGGCGTTACACACATCGGATGCAACGCTCTCGAAGCTGTGCAAGGAGTTCGGTCAGCAAAATGTAGGACTCAGCGCGCCTCCTCGTCAGCTTTGGTTGTGAATGGTCGTGCGAGACGAACACGACCCTGGGCATGAGGCGCCTTGAACGGCTGCAAGTGAAATGATAGAAATGAAAAAAAAATTCAGGCGCCCTGGCCCTATCTAGAAAATGGGGACCAGCGAAGCTTCGCGTGTGCGTATCTATCTATCTATCTATCTATCTATCTATCTATCTATCTATCTATCTATCTATCTATCTATCTATCTATCTATCTATCTATCTATCTATCTATCTATCTATCTATCTATCTATCTATCTATCTATCTATCTATCTATCTATCTATCTATCTATCTATCTATCTATCTATCTATCTATCTATCTATCTATCTATCTATCTATCTATCTATCTATCTATCTATCTATCTATCTATCTATCTATCTATCTATCGATCTATCTATCTATCTATCTATCTATCTATCTATCTATCTATCTATCTATCTATCTATCTATCTATCTATCTATCTATCTATCTATCTATCTATCTATCTTATTTCGCAATGCTCCCTCCTAACCCTATTGAAAAATCTCATATGACACGTATGACACATATCCAATAATCTCGTATGATCATACGAGAACACATATGATTCATATGTGTTCATACTACATTATTGGATACGAGGCATATGTGTCATATGAGAATTTTCAATAGCGAACTGTTTCCTTCCTCCATGCCGGGAATGGGACTGTCATTCACGCGCTTAGCAGCGCAACAATTCATTTGTTACCGGCAACAACGACGGTCATGCATTCACGTCCAGGAAGCAATGAAATGTGGCAACGTAAAACGACAAGTCACCTCCATGACCTCAATAAAGGATCATCGATAAAGGATCTCGATCCTGAGCCGACACGCTAGGGTCGAGAGAGCATCAGTTATTAGAAAACGGCGCATACAAATACGCATGCGATCTGCGCACCTTCGAGGGGTCGCGTGTATTTGCTTCGCCGGCGCTTGGTCTCTAGCGTACATCACCACCGCCACCGATATCTTTGGCTGATAACAAGCTTCGCTTGAAAAACGGACACGTTTTGGAGTACCACGGATGCACCCTACTGCAGGCGAGCAGCACAATGTCCCTAAAATGTCAGACGCACCTCATGCGTCTTTGTCGTATTTTCATTCCGACAGCAGTAATACGGACGCTATCACATGTTTTTGCTGTCGCCATTGGCCGACGCCGTCATGTTCCGTATATGTATAAAGATGTATGTATGCATATGCAATGACCACTAAATTTTTTCCGAAGCACGCGACAGGGGCTTTGAACAGCGCCTCCACGCTTCGCGGCGCCATGAGTTAAGCCACTCAGCCACCACGCATACATCCTCCGGCATAATAACGGCGAACTATCTATATAAACCATTTACCGTTGGTGGTGCGCATATCTCTTAGGTGCTTCACCGTGGCAGAGACGTGCTCACTATCACCACCCAAATGGCACGAAGAGCCGAAGGGCCTTGCCCCATTCTCTCGCACCCCGTCTTTCGTTAAATTTCATGGATACAGCAGCCGGAAGAGGTCTGCGCTCCTCCGCCTCCGTACCGGGCGTGTTCGCCTGTGCTCGTGCGCTTACCTTTAGTGGGGGTTTCAACAGATGGCTCAAAGCTTTGTACGTGTTGGGCTGTCACCACAAAGTTTGCATTGAAGCCATAGACCGCACGAATGTCACTTCATTCGCTGCAGCGGCCGCGTTTGGTAAAGGAGTAAGCTGTTAGCCTTTCTTCGAATGACATTCCAATTTCTTGCTGTCGCAATCATTGCTTCACCCTTGCGGGGAAAGTGACTTTTTCTTATTAGTCGATTGTAATCAACCTCCACCTGCCCTGAAGCTTTCTGCACCTTGCCTGGTGTGGCGTCGCCTCCGGGATCGGCCCACTTTTGTCCAGCGACGATCTCATGTGATCACACCATCTTACGTGACGTCCTTATGTCGCCGTCTGTGAAAACGTGACTTTTTGCGTTGTTCATGTGGACGCCGATGGCCACCTTTCGCTTTTGATGAGGCATCTGAGGCTTTCGCCTTAAAAAGAATTGCTGCTTTAGGGAAAGCGCCTAATTTAGTCACTTCTCTGTGTGTTATAAAGCAGAGCTATTACGCTCAAGCTTTGCCGTGTGTGGTAGACAGAAAGGTATCATCACCACGAACCGGCACGCATTCACTTTATCCTCCTCATCATCGTCCGCTTCGGCTTCGCCCCTAGAACACGTGCGCGGATTTGTCCAGCGTGGCGTGCAGTAACTCTGATGGGCGAAAGGATGAGTACAGAGAGAGAAAGAGAGAGACAAAGAGAAAATGAGAAATTCGTGAAAATAGTTTCTGGCGAAGCGAAATTGTAACCTGCGTACCCAAGATCGAAAGGCGAGCTTCGTAACCACTCGGTTATCCAGGCACGCTAGCTAAACATAGCATAGCATTGTATAGTATAGCAATGAAATAGAAGAGAGGCTGAGAAGGAGAGATGCGATAGGAAGGGAAAAGACGAGGACAGAGAGTAAAGCATAGCATAGAAAGAAAGAGAGAAAGGAAAGGAAGAAACAAAGAAAGAGAGGAAATAAGTAGAGATAGAAAGAGAAAGAAATAAAAAGAAAGAGAAAGCTAAAAAATAGAGAAAGAGAGAAAGGGAAGGAAGATAGAAAGTGCCAGAAGGAAGTACACAGAGAAAGAAGTGTAAACAAACACTGACAAAAAAGAAGAAGAGAGTAAGCATAGCCATGCATAATATAGCATAGCAAGGGGGTGGGATAGGAAAGTGATGGTGAGGAGGAGGGGAGGGAGTGAAGCACAGTATAGAAAGAAAGGGAAGAGAGAAAATCAAAGAGGAAGCGAGAAATGGAAGAAAGATAACAAGAGCCAGAAAGAAAAGTATAAATAAACGCCAACAAAAAAGAAAAATAGCACGCATAGCCATGCCTAGTGTAGTATAGTTAGGGGTAGTAAATAGGGGTGTGCGAATAGTGAAATTTATTCACGAATCGAATTAGAATCGAGTAGTGCCGAATAGTGGCGAAAAATATCGAATATCTAATTGAATAGTATTTTTACACGAAATGTGTACTGCCAGTTACGGCAAGCCAAAGGAAAAATCAGAAACGCTACAGCCTGCTGACAGCTTCATTACAGACTTGTTCGGGAGTGGCTTTTGTTTCAGCTTTTATGGGCGCGCATGCATGTTGATAGAAGAGCCGCCATTCCAGTCAGCAGCGGCACTCCTCACCTCCCAACAGAGGGGGCTACGGTAGCCAGTTTTCTTTCCCCATCGTCGAGCAATCAAGCTCATCTGACAACGGTAACGTTGTGCTTCATCGCCATGGGTGCTCCGGGCCCATACGTTTTCGAGCGCCCGCTCACAGCAGCGTCTTAACTGCGCGCCGGACCGATAGGAGTTTCTCAACTAGTGGTGCGGTGCGGCAGTGGCGACTGCCCAGCGTGAACAAATTTTTACATGCAACGCCAATCACTGAGGGTTTTGCAGGCCAAAGTCAGGTCATTTTACGGCGCTTGCGGCATATGCGACCTAACTACGCAAGGAGTCTGTGCCTTCGTTTCGGGAGCGAAGTTGTGAAGGAATTGACAGTTTTCTCATGTGTTTCAACCACAGGTGCTTTTTTTTTACATTTTTGAAGGCAATCCATACCTTCAAGGAGGCACCTTTCAAGTTGTTCCGAGTCAGCTTTTCCAGCAACTTCCCTATTAAAGGCAAATAGTTCATGAGCAGGGACTTTAGGTTTCATTCCAACAGGAAAGAGCTTTATACACTGCATGAAAGATATTTTCGGCATTACGTAGTTTTTCACTAGGCTAAAATATTTAGAACCCTCAAGCTCGCTTCAGTTCGGTTGCATTCGTTGTTCACGTATATCTAGATGAACATTTTTAACTCAAAAGAATTTTGGTGACTTACACAGTCTGACTCACGCAGTGCGCTGTTTTTAATTAAACGCACCAAGAACTGGCGCCTGCAGTCAACTACCGAAAGAAATAGTTGACTTTTTTGCAAACGTTAGTTGCAAGCGTCAGTTTTTCGACATTCTTGAATGCGGCATTACCGCTTAAAAAATTACACCATCTCCCGCTAAAGGGGACCATGAGGCGATGCGAAGCCGGAGCACTCGCACGATCGCGTTCTGTTGGCGTTCGTTGGGCATGCTACCTTGCATGCTACCGACCTCGCGTCGTGGAACGCGAAGAGGGACGCTACGCGCGTCGTATCTTCCATCTAGCCTGGCCGTTAATTCTCACAGGGCGAGCGGGGAACGCGGTCGACAGGCGGGCGAGAGGGGGGCAGCATGGGAGAGGAGAGAGAAGCGGAGGGGACGCGCATGCGCTCGAGCTCATCGCGGCGTCGCAGGAGAGAATTTCGGCATGTCTAGCCCGCGTTTCAGAGGAAGAGTGGAAAGGGGGAGGGGATAGGGAGGGGAGAGGGAAAGTGGAGAGGGGAATGGGAGAGAGAACGTGGAGAGGGGAAGGGGAGAGGGAAAGTGGAGAGGTAATGGGAGAGGGTGAGTGGAGAGGAGGTGTGTGCAGAGGGTATGCGCATGCGCAGTAAGGGTGGTCACGCCGCACACCACCACCACCACCACCACCACCGGATTGAGCTCCGCCTTAAGATACTTCGCATCTAATACACCATCTCCCGCTAAAGGGGACCATGAGGCGGTGCGAAGACGGAGCACTTGCACGATCGCGTTCCCTTGGCGTTCGGTGGGCATGCTACCGACCTCGCGTCGTGGAACGCGAAGAGGGACGCTACGCGCATGCGCTCGAGCTCATCGCGGCGTTGCGCAGGACAGAACTGCGGCATGTCTAGCCCGCGTTTCAGAGAAAGAGTGGAAAGGGGGAGGGGAAGTGGAGAGCGGTATGGGAGAGGGGAAGGGGAGAGGGTGAGTGGAGAGAGGAAATGGGAGAGAGGTAGAGGACAGGGGGAATGAAGAGGGTGAGTGGAGAGGAGGTGTGTGGGGAGGGCATGCGCATGCGCAGTAAGGGTGGTCACGCCGCACACCACCACCACCAGCACCACCGGATTGAGCTCCGCCTTAAGATACTTCGCATCTAAAAAACGAATTGATAAACCTCGGTGAAAAGTCACGTGATACTTAAGTGAATGGGCCGACGACGTACCGAAAGACCCATTACCCTAATGTAACATGACGCCATAAATGTCGTCGCCCTGTGAAAGCATCATATGACGTCACGGGGCGACGGCAAGAATTTGTGACATCATCACGCATCTTCGCTTGGTCAAAAGCGGGCCAATCACGGAGGCAATACAAAACCATGTGAGGTGCAGAAAGCTCTCGGGGGAAGGAGGATCAATAAAATCTACTAAGAAGAAAAGAGATTGCATTAGCCATAAATTTGTCTTATGCGAATGTATAAATGAACGCGTCAGTTTTTTCCTCAATTATGGCTCACCAACTAAGCAAAACAAGAAAGGCCTAGCTGTGACTAAGAAATCGCTACAACTACTCCAATAATTTTTTATTCCAATGAAAAAAGGGTTATCCATACATTTTGGCTTTGCTCTCTAAAAGCAAGATCACTATTTGCCATTTGCTCCATATATACTCGTACTAGCGTATTTTTCGCGTATATATGAATTGCGTTTGTCTCCCATACGCAATGCCCTATTGGGCCCTGTAAGGTGTCTTGAATAACTCGAGATAAAGGCACATATATCAACCAGGTACACGTCTGGTTTGCTACCCTATCTGGGAAAATGAAATTAAGGCGCCTGCAGTTATTACAACAAACAAAGCTAAGCTCGCAGGACCTTTGAATTGTCTTCGTGCAAAACCATATATTGCGGCATTCAGCGTTGACGTAAGCAAAAAACATGGCTGATCCCTCTGTCATACGAATCGGTATAATACGAAAGTAAAACGTGTCTTCACAGACGTAGTTGAGCGTTTCTTGTGCATTGTTTCGCCCCGAGGGCGAAGGAATGAATGCTATAGCAACAAGTTGTAATGTGACACGAAGAAACGCAAGCAGCTCGAAACTCACAACGCGCTGCTCAAGAAGAAAGGACGCACGGAACGAACATACACAAGATGAGCGTTAACTAACAGCTGTCACAGCTCGACAGTTAAAGCGCGCTGGTCAAATACAAAGGAGGACGCACGAAACGAACGCACAAGTATACACAGGATTAGCGCGGACTTTCACAGTTGTAACTTATTTGTTTCTGAGCAGCGCTCTCCTTTCGCAAAAGCGGCCGCTGTAGTGAGCGAAGTGACCTTAGTGCTCTCTGTAACTTCAAGGAAAACTTGCTGTGAGAGCGCAAGACGTACAAGATAGGCGCGCGCGTACGAGCTTAGAGGCGCACTCTCATCTCAACGCGTGGGGCGACAACCTTTAAAGCGCGCCCTTCGAGCCCTTCGCGCCATCTCGCTAGTGATGACGAAAACACTTTGATGTACCCCGATCTGTGAGTACCGCCACCGGCAAATGGTGCGTATAAATAGCACGCCGTTAGTATGACGAAGAACGAGCCGTCTGTGGCGGAGTCGTTTCGCGCTGGGCGCTGGGGATCGAGGGGTCGTAAGTTCGACTCCCGGTAACGGAACTTTTCGTCTAGTGTTTTTCTTTGCCATATGTTAGTCTGTATATTTTATAACGTCATATCCGTGACGAAAATGCGTCACTGCAGCCGTGGTGGACCCCGGTGTAAAACACTTTTGTGTCAAAATAAACACATAAAACAATGCGGGCCTAGGTTGGTTGTTAACTAATATGGACAGTTGGTTTCAATGATAAGCGGGAAGGTCATCAGGCTTAAAGCTCCTAGATAACGTTTTCGCTGATTACGCGTCATGTGACGTCTGTCACGGCCCGCGCCGGCCAACAGAGTTCGCCTAGTTTGTACGAAGGCGCGAGATGCATTCTTTGAAGGGGAGTGGGAGCGCAAAGCATCGCGCATTGCTAGTTGTGCATTTTTTATACCGTAAATTACGGGCGTAGTGGGTCACTGTAATTTTCAAACATTAAAGGCACCAATGAGACGTTGGGCTGCTTTTCCTACTACCCTCGTTCTCGCTTGACGGGCCACTAGCAGCTGCCGCCGATTACCGTCACTGCTGACCGTTTAAATGCTCGCCAAATTTGTGAACCGTCCTACTAAAGTTACAATAAGGTATTCTAAATGTGAAATCACATTCTGAATCTTTCCCACTCCGTAGTGAAGGGCCTTGGGATAATTTTTGGCCACATATGTTTCTACAACGTGCGCAGGCATTCTTGCTATTGCACTTTGCCTCCGTAGAAATCCGTAGAAACAGAACCCGCGCTCCCGAACTTAGCAGCCCAATGATGCATTTCGTACGCTCAATAGAAATAGGAAATAAACTGAGAGACAGCAGGCTTAAGAAGAGTAGCAAAGCTAAGATGTAGCTGCGCCACGCCTCAACCGCCAGACTGCCACTGCCTTTAGAGTTGGCGCATAAAAATACGACTCCGGTCGCCTCGCATCTTCGGGCACGGCACAAAGCACCTTTCCAGGGAATCAAACGGAATTCTGGACTTCAAAAAGTCTTACCTTCGTGTACGACGTAGGCACCATATCTTGGAATGGCACGTATACGTTGATTCCGACGAGTGCTCCCAGCTTTCGGAATAGAAAACACTCGCGCTGTAGGTTGCCCTTTCTCCCCGGTAAAGTAATCGCCAGTAGAACCTGCGGACAGCACATGTATACGGCATCGGACCTCCATTTGTTCACGTTGCACGTAGTTCATTCGCAATGGTAGAAACCGATGCTCGATGACAGTTTAAGCGGGCACACGCGATCACGGCAGATAAACGTAGTCGTACCGTCGTTGAGCTGGCCGGGCAACGTGTAAGAAAGAGGGACTGGCCGGATGCGACGCAGAAAAAAATTTGGTCTCAGCCATGGCGAATGTTGTCCAGAAGGCGGCGCTCTACATCACGCTGAAATATGGCGACGCTTTTTTGCGCAGATAGTGTGAGTGACGTTGCATTTTCTCGTGGGCTAGCGACTCAAACTCTTGATTTAACGGATGATAGCGCGGATCGATGCCTTTTCCGATGCCAATGCTCTTCGTGCTTTCTTAGCTTGGCCAGTATTGAGAGTGACCGTCCGTACGCGCTATGATACGCTTCACTGGAGTAGTCAGGGGGGGGGGGTGGTTAGGAGGGGTAATATTCCCGCCAACCGAAAATTTTCAATTCTGCATGTGTATCTATACGCGCACACATACAAACGCGCGCACGAAAACATATAAAGTATGGTTACCCCTCCCCCCTCCCCCTGAAAAAAAATTTCTGGCTAGTCTACTGGTCCGCGTCTTAATAACGGGATAGCCAGCAGCTAGTGGGGTATGATAACACAAGCACAGAAAAGGCATAACGCGTCACTCCGTGACAGCACCCAAGGGTAAAGATGCCCTTTTTCTAGCTTTCTTTCGATCCCAGTCGCGGCGATCGCATATCGATGAAAAGGAAATGCTGGCGGCCAGTGCGCTGTGCTCTGTCAGCACACGTTGAACGGCCCCTAGACCACACTGGGTTCAAAGACGACAGAATGTCTTCTTACTTGCCTTCAGTACCCTTCCTGCAGGCGGCGTCTCCTCCTCGATACTTCTTCCTTCATAAAACACGTGGATAATGTAAGCGCTTAGCACTGAGCCTATGTATTTGTGGGTGTGCGCTGTTTTATGATGGAGTCTATCAGGATTTCTCTCTTTTCGGCTACACGCTGGTATCTAAACTTACGTAATTCAAGACGCACGAAACGAAGTGAAATCGGCTCATGGCGCACGATAGTCACTCGAGACATGGCAGAAGAGGCGCTTTCAAAGCAGGGTAGGAGACAATTCACAACTGATACCCATCGTATATGGACCATTACATAGCTTATTTCCTCATGACGTCACTTGGACAGACTGCTGGCGTCACGAATTGTGCGGAAAAGACGGGACACGCCAGGAGAGAACAAGGCGTTTCCTTTGTATTTTCAGAGGTCGTTTAGGGCCCTTTAAGTGCTTACGTATGCAGGTACGTACACCCGAGTGCACAAAGAGACAACTAAATGTCGCTCGCGAAGCTGCAGCATTATGCTCCTGTTAAATGGCCAGCGCTGGCGCTGCACACAAGGTATATGTAAACTGGTAGCGTAACTTCCGTAGAAGCCCACGTGTCAAGCCGGTGGCTAGTTGTTGCAACAGTCGCCATCTATGTGAGGAGGGGACAAACAGAATTAAAAAAAAGAAAAAGATGACGTCACAACCGGAAGCGGAAATGACGTCACGTTTTAACGCGATGGGCGCGAAATTATGAAATTTTTGACAGGGCGCCGCTTCTTTTTTTATAGCTGCATGTTCTTTTTTCTTATCACTATGACGGCTCCATAATGGAAGCCTGCAAGATAACGGGAAGACGAAAAAGACAGATTTGATAAATAAGGTGTATTTTATTGGCGAAATATTGAACAGGATATTACCCCAAAATATATAACACAGAAATCAGAAGTAGCATAACAATTCAACGTGCACACTGTGTTGGTGTAATGTGGGCCCAGGATCCGAAATAATTCAACCAGCAGTCAGGTGATTCTGTACACACAACACAGACTTTAACACAACCGATAACTCTGACGATTCACACACAACACACTACAGCATTCCTTATTTACATCCTAAACGTCCTACGCACCTCGCACACAAACTGTCCTACTCGCCGTTATGAACTGTTGCCGCTGCGGTGAGGTCGGTCGTCACTGGTACTCCTTGGGCAGTCAACAGTCACGCTGCCTTTACCGTGGCGAGGTGGTAGTGGTGGTGATGATGGCACTGCAGGCCGGTAGATCACCAGGCCACTGCAGCGCAGGTTAGCTGCCCGTCGCCAACATGAGCCGCGGCCACCTCGTGACACCACTCGGGCCCCAGGACCTCAGGCCAGGAACAGACTAGGCTGCCGGTCTCTGTGTCAGCACCGGGCACAGAGCGGGAATCAGGCTCACCAGGTCCACATGGCTGCCGGACGCCTGGTTAAGCGATGTCGCGACCCGAACCGCCGACCAGCGGCTGCCGTTTGCTTGCTTGCTTGCTTGTGCCCGTTTGTTGGCTCTTACCCACTACGGGGGATCGGCCATGAAACCGGCCGATCCCAACCGTGTCGCGCTCCAACTCCTCGAGCCGCACGCCCCGCTCGCGCTTCCTTTTCGTCGTCTTCCCCTCCAAGGCGTACCGCAGAGCAGAACTGTCGTTCCCTCTTCGCTCCGTCACGGGCCACACAGTCCACATCATCACACACACAAACCTTGCACACGTGTTGCTCTTGCATCCGTAGACAGCGCAGCGTTTCTTCGCGTAGCGTGGCGGACTCATCGTCCCGAAGGGCGACAGAACGCCGGCCGTGCGCTGGCAAAACACAGTCACTGAACGGTTCCCGATGGCTGCGATGGGCTATATTACCTTCTGCCAAGTACCACTACTAGAAAACAACGGTTATGCGAGGAAATATCTTTGGACGACAGGCACAAACCTACTGCGCAAAAAACGAGTGACGCCACCATACCATTTGCATCTCAAAATGCGCAAACCGTTGGCCCATGTTACCAGACTGCCTGCATGTGCCCGCTGTTTCTGAAAATAAACGAAAAAAATTGGCCACTCAACCACATAACCAAGACTAAAGTTTGATTAAAGTAATCTACTAATTTAATTCGTGACAAATAAATTTAAAACTAATGAAAATAAACGCTTAAATAATTTCTTGTTTTCATTATTTGTCCCCCCCTCACCTAGTAGCGCTTTAATCGTCATGCGGGTGTTATGTTTGTCGCAATAGGTTTCCGACCACTTTTCGTTCCGACTTTCGCGACCTATTTAGATTGACCTTGCTGCACATTTCAAATCGTTCCGAACAGCGCGCGAGAACAACTCGATTCGCAAGAGTGCACGAAAAAAATTCATTAAAAAGGCGCACCCGTCACTATGCTTGTTGGAACTAGAGTTCACGTTTCTATTTTTGTTTTGTATTACGCGCAATGTTCATTCGAACTTGGGAGAGTGCAACGAGCGCTCTCGAATAAAACTCGAGCATTCTTACTCATAGCTTCAATGGGGCCAATTGAGCCAAACGGCCTTGCCTGAATATTTCACTATGTTGCTGCTTTTTTGTTAGCGGCCGGGCAGGCGCCCACCGAGCAATAGCGCCGGAACACAATGAACACTACGTGACAACAATAGGTTTTCCTTGTCCCGCGTTCTTTTGTTATTCAGTGTCACGTACCTTGTTTACAGAATCAGCTTCAAAGCACCGTTTCTTGAGTGCAGTCAGATTCGGGTCGTTCGAAATATTGAATTCTGCGAGCGCAGTTTTTGGAAACGATTTGCGCGGATAACAAGATAGATAGATAGATAGATAGATAGATAGATAGATAGATAGATAGATAGATAGATAGATAGATAGATAGATAGATAGATAGATAGATAGATAGATAGATAGATAGATAGATAGATAGATAGATAGATAGATAGATAGATAGATAGATAGATAGATAGATAGATAGATAGATAGATAGATAGATAGATAGATAGATAGATAGATAGATAGTAAAGGACTGGGGGTTGAGCGGAGAGAGAAATATTGGGTTACGGAGAGGCGCCCTTTCTCGCTGCTTAGCCGTCCTAGCAGTGTTGTTTAAATCAGAACATGCTACTCGGAAGGGCACGGGCAAGAAGAGAGAAGAAATAGTAGAGAAGAAAGGCAGGGAGGTTAACCAGTATAGGACAACCGGTTTGCCTACCCTACACATGGGACAGGGTGGGGGAGATTTAAAGATGGAGAGGAAAGAGAGAGAGAAAGATAGAAAGATAGCACATGACACAGCACACATAGAATCAGTCGGTCACTCTTGCGTGGTAGCATAGCACACATAGAAACAGTCGGTCACTCTTGCGTGGTAGTTGGTCACTCCTGCTGGTACGCGACATTTCTGTCACAGGCGCTTGGCCAAGTTCGTCGCTCTCAAAAACCTCAGCAGTGCCTTCGTCGCCTTCAGTTGTGATGTCTTCAGTTGACAACATGAAGTATTGTTTGAACAGACATTGGTCTACTATCAAGGCGCGCTAGAACGGACGCCAATGACTGTCTCTGAGCATTATATACCGGGACAGTCGCACAGGACGTGGTGTAGCGTCTCCTCGCAACGACAGACATCGCAGAGAGCGTTGTCGGCCATTCCAATTCGCAAGGAATAGGATTTCGTAAATGCCACCCCTAGCCACAAGCGTAAAGCAGTGTGGCCTCTCTCGGCGGAGTCCAGTTGGCATACAGATATGCATCAAAGAGGACAGGTGGCGTGACGATTAGGTCCGGTTGGTTTGGCTGCTTGGTGGGCACCATAGAGCGAGCGTGACTTCCTGTGCAAGGCCTCGAAGACTGCTGGCAGCGTCAGACCTTGAAAGTGGGATGGTATCTTCCTGTGTGCTTTCATGAGCTGTCCGAGCGGCATTATCGGCCTGTTCGTTTCCTATGACGCCGCAGTGACTTGGCAGCCATTGAAACATCACGTGGTGCCCTTTCTCATATGAAGTGTGGAGAAGACCTCGAATTTCAAAAACGAGCTGTTCATATGGCCCGCGA
>NC_051185.1:45302205-45360543 GCF_013339695.2 Rhipicephalus sanguineus | reverse complement strand
AACCACCACATAAATCAAGAGGTGTCTCTGTTTTCATTTTCGATTCTGAGCACTGTGTCCTGTACCGAACCTCCTATGTAATTAGCCAACACCAAACTATAGTGGAAGCGCGCCGTAAGCCTAGGCATGTGATGAGCAATCGCTTTGTAGCGAATGGATAATATATATATATATATATATATATATGATATATATATATATATATATATATATATATATATATATATATATATATAATATATATATATTTTTTTTTTCTTAGCCAACCTATGTATATAGAACCGCTGAGCTATGCAGTACATGGCAATTTTACGTTTGTATGAGCAAGGAAGCAAACACGGCGCGTTAGAATTAACCGCAGCTGCAACTCGGAAGGAGCCCGCGACGGCCCGACAACGCAGCCGAATCTCCTAGGAAATGTAGCAGTGGCGTCCACCTCGCGGCATCCGTGTGAAAGGCTGTCGCCAGAGCCTGTCCAGTCGCACCACTAGAGTACTCAAGTTATCCGCTCGACGGTGGTGGTTTTTTCAGGCTGACTAACAGAGACTGTGGTAAGAATACTTTATTTGAACGTTTGCGCGCTTTAAACGTCCACTACGGTATTTTTTTACTATTAGACAAACCTAATGAAGCCTGCAAAAACTGCATGTTTCCAGTTTTTGACTTTCACCGGCACTACAATCGTCATTGCGTCCATCAACCAGTGTTGTGGGCATTCTTAAACCAATGGAAGAAGACAGAACGCCAAGCGAAAAATTATGTTTTAAAAATTTCTACTCACTTTTCAGAGAAACCGCTGCAATGTTAGACACTACAGACTGTACGCTTTCTATTGCGATACAAAACAGAGAAGAGATGAAGGATGCTAGACAGTAACTTTAAGGGTTCTTGACATTTTTTCACGAGTGGATTGTTCGTTCCTTGCGAGTAATAAGTTGTGTGTCAGGTGTGTGTGCCCAATTCGGAGTCGGCATAAAATGACCTCAACACACCGTTCTTGACGACGACAGGCCTTCCATTTTCTAAGCGTGGGCTTTACTGGGTGAAGCTTATTATTTGTGCACGAGTCCCATTGCTGCTGCCATTTATCAAAGAAAAGCTGTACGAATTGTTCGCGGGCTGTCTTTCAGGGGAATTTTTCATTTTTCTTAGTGCTTTGCGTACTGCCAAAGAAGTATATTCATGTGCTTTTTCGTTTCCCGGTACCCCAACATGGCTTGGAACCCAGAAGAAACCTATAGCAGCTAGCTCGCTATTTAAAAAGACCATCTTTAAAACGTCGCCAACTTATGGCTCCCACTCGGATTTAACATGGAGAGCTTAAAAGTGCACTTAATGAATCTGTGTAATATGATCGCCTTCTCGCGTTTGCCAGCGACGATTCTTGGTACTACTTCCCATAAGGCACAACCTTCAGCGGTATAAATAGAAATACAGTGATGTACTCTCACACTAACTGCACCTTCCTCTGTCACGACCCCAATACCACATGCTTTGTTGTTTTCCATCCATCAGTGTAAGTTCGGCGTAGTCCCTATATTAATGCTGAAGTGCACGGAATTCTAGGATTGTGTGTTCTGATGGGGTGTCTTTCTTGTTCAGGTGGCTGAATGACAAATCGCAATGCTGCGCCAGGTCGAACCATGGTGGCCCGTCTTCGTGGTTTCATGGCGACATTAAGTGTTTCTTCAGGAATGTTTACACGTGCGGCAGTATTCCTCGAAGCGTAAGACAAGTGGCTTTAAGTTCGGTTTGTTTAGGTAGTGCGAGCTTGAGCTACACTTGATGATATATGGTGTTTTATGACGCAAGGGCCATTTGATGGCCAAAGAGCGCCAGTTCATGACACAAGAGATGGAACAATGATTATGGGAAGTGGCTGTATAAGGGCCCTAAAATTCTGCGCACTAAAGCTGCGTAAGACATATAAGTATGAAAATCATGAGATTTACATGAAATGTGTGCAGTGACAATGAGTGGCAAATGGCGTGATAATAAAACTAAATATATAGTGCGAGCACGAATGCCTAGTCAACGCCCTTTTGTCCAAGGACCGCGATACAGGTGCTTACGGCAATGTAGCTACCGCAGCAGCAACCTCTGTTCAGAGGTTGTGCTGCGTATTGCCTGTGTATATCACGTGAAAACTATGCACATCTTTTAAAAAACGCGTACAATTATCGTGTTTGAAAAGCGTATCCCTACCAATGAGCATCGATGGATGAGTGGTACTTGCTCTCGGTAGGGTAATGGAAAGTGCTTTTTCCTAATGGGATCTAATTCACTGCATTGCATAAGAACGTGAAGGACGGTAAGCGGGTCGACCACATTTCTCACAAATGGGTGGATTCCACCGGACGAGGGTAAGTGTTACTTCTGTGCATCGTGACTTAGCTATTGGCGGCCAGTTACCAAGGTGCGGCTTGATAGCGCGTAGTTTATATTCTGTGTGCATATCCCATGAGCTCTGCGGATAAGCCCTGAGCTTTCGTTTAAGGAAGGGTTTTAGGTCTAGTGCAGGGATAGCTATTGGTGTATCGGCAGCGTTTTCGCGGGCAAATGAAGCTAGCTGGTCCGCCAACACGTTTTCTGGGATCTCACGGTGCCCTGGTACCCAGCACACTACATGTTGTTCGAGCGCGTAGACTGTGCATAAAAGTGTGTAGACCGAGACAAGGACAGGGTTCTTATGCTTTTTAGGAGTTTTCGGAGCTTTTATCACGCTTAGGGAATCGGTGCAGAGCACTATTTTGTACTTTTATTCATGCGTATGTTTGCCAGTATCGCGCATGCCTCCGCTGTGAAGATGCTTCTATGGGGTGCAGCACACCTACGTCTATAAAAAGATGGACCGACCGACTCAAAGTGTGAGACTTTGAGGCGTCTGTGAAGAATTCAGCAAAAGTGTATTTGTGCTGCAGTTCGAGGAAGTACGTACGGATATGTACAATAGGAGCGTTCGCTTAAGACATGCACGGCATGACGAAAAAAAAAGAAAAAGAACGCGTCGCGTCTATTGACGTTTCCTAGAACGCGAAGTAACAGATGCACCCATGGCAGTTTGCGGTGCGACAGCACACCACACAAAAGCCCAGAGCGTTCCGCGCTTGTTCGCTTTCAAAACGCGGTCTCACACACGTCCATGCGGGAAAACAGTTTGCAACGGAACTGCGCACAATTGTCTTCCCAAAGCCGTATGAGAGCAAATGTCTCCGCGTGGGTGCAGTGCGCTCGTGGAGCCGATGCCACCGCTGCAGATGCACGTGCAACACAGGCGTCTGTTTGTTTACATTGTTGCCGATAGCGCCGGCGGCCAGACGCCACTGAGGTGGAAAGTAAAAACATTTTACGACAGCCTTCAGTACACCTCTTCTCGTTAAAATGACAGGTACCTTAATAAAAGCAACATTACTAGTGTGTTTGCATGAATGCGTGTCAAATTGAGTATGCTGAATGCCCGATTTTAAACTGGAATCTGGGGTAGAGAGCACACATTCGGTTCGACTGCGACGGCGAATGTGCTTTTCGAACTCATTCGATTGTAATGACATCAAACATTGCTGCGCAGCAGGCGCATAATGTCTTTAAATGCGAATGTCATTCCTTTCGAATGACAATAAAACTTTCAGTGTGACAGGGGTATTATTTAGTTTCTTATTCTTATTTAGTTCGCTATAAACACTAATCTGTCATATCAGTGTATGTTATAACGAGGTTCAACTGTATATTGAGAACGATTACAACTTCGCAGCAGGTGCTTTGTGCAATGGCTTGTAAAAGCCACCACGAGGCAGAACATATGGTGTATCAGTAAGAGTTATGGTGATTACGTTGCTTTACTGGGACGCTGAAATGCGAAATAGAATATTTTGTCACGGTAGGTTTTGAACTTTGAAGACACATGCACCAACGCACCGAAGCTCCCATGCACCATTGTTTATAATGTTTTTTTGTGTTCATCTCGGTACTAATACTACACGCACACTCAGAAGCCACAGAAGGCAGTCAGAACGTTGCAGGGCCTCTTTAAAATTGCTTTTAAATGCTTCAGTGGAGATGATGTGTTTGTGAATCCATGCAAATCATTCTGGAATTATTCCGCCCTCAAAATTTTGTGCCGCTACTCCTTAAAGAGGCCCTGCAAGGCTTTTTCAGCATGGTCAGGAAACGCTGCCGATCGGTAGTCGAGACTCCTCAGAAGACGCGAGACAAGCATTAGAGCACAGCACACGGCCTGGAATTTACCATTAATTCGTCACGTCAGCTAGAAATCGTTCCCTCTTCTCTCAACAAATGATGCCATAGGCCTAAATCACCGCGCCATAAACCGCAAATCCACTACCATTGGCTGATTTGAGCATCGCGAGCTGCATAGCTACCGTGCTCACCACGGGATGCCGCCACATGCCCTCGCACACGCTCGCAATCCCACTGAAAGTAAGCCGTGCATTCTAAGAGAAAAAAATGAAGAGAAAGTGCCCGAGATGATGACGCACGCTGGCGAAGGGATGCATCTTCTTGCCCCCTTGTCATCCTCCTCCCTGCGGTAGCTTTGAGCGCGCTCGCCAATACGAAAAGAGAGGAAGCGATTGAAGCGTGCCACAGATCCCTGTAACTCCGCTCGTATTTGACGGACTTAAAAACTTTTGCGGCAGTCGATTTGTGAGGCAATAGGCTCTTTGAATTAGGACATTCAGCGATTACTTGGAAAACTGTTGCAGGGTCCCTTTAAAGGGCTTCTGAACCAATTTTCCAAGTAGTCATCGATTGACCACAATTCGGACTCTATTGCCTCTTGACTTGATTGCCGCGAACATTTATTTTTAAGCGCTTTCTCTGTTCTCTTTCCACGATGAGCGCGCTGGAAGCTTCACAGGGGGGGGGGGGGGTGGCATGGTAAAAGAAGTTGTTAAGTCAGCGCGCGTCACGAATTGGCGCGCGTGATAAAAAGCGATTGCTCTCTCGAGTTGTAATTCTTGTGAGTGAGCGTCGCTCACTCGGTAATGTTAGCAGATTATCGAGCACAGCGCCGGTATGTAGTGGCACCCCATGGTAAAATGCCTATCTGATGCAAATGCCACTCTTGATTTATGTCGGCGATTGGCCAATAGCATGCTTTCTGCTGTTCGACGTCAAGCAGCAGACACCGGCAGCTTCAAAGAGAGTGAGTGAGCACACGCCTCTGTATGGAAAGAGGGTGCCTGAAAAAATGGCAACTTTGTGGTCCGCTTCTAAACTCTTTGCCATGCACAACAAAGATTCGGCTGAGATTTCATAGCAGTGTCTGCTATCCCCAGAATAGTTTTTTCACCAAGCTTGAGGCGTGGTTCACGAACCCTTTAAATGGCTAGTAAAGATGCTCGGATTTTTGTTGTTCTTACGCCCCTAAAACAACCTCGCTCAGTCGTACAGAAGTCCACGGCGATCACATTTTGCGAATATCACAGCCCTGCATGCCGTACAGATGCTAGATTTAAAAAAAAACTATTCCTCACTACCTCTTCAGCGCCTAATTCTTTTCGCTGGCTAAGTGATGCAATGTTGTCCATGTGGGCAATGTTACATTGCACTGAGCTAGTTGATCGGTCCTCCGTACTAAGATACTCTGCCTTGTGGTGATGCGGTTTTGGCTGCGCATTTGTTGCGCGCGTATTTGTTTACGTCATCTGTGCCTCGAACCACGCCACCTGCAACTTACTCGCACGAGCGACACGGGAAGAAAGCCTTGTTCAATTGACTGCACGCCGATGACATAATCACTGATGTTGTGTTACATCACTGATGCAGGTGTAGTCACGGTGATGGGCTACGCCTACTCCTCTGCAGGGGGTAGTGTGGCGAGGCTGAGCAGGAAACCAGAACCAGGAGAAATGGTTGCTTTATCCACTTAACTTCTTTATCACACCATTTATTCGCAAAATTCTTGCAGTAGTGTGTTCGCAGCGGACAACTGCGCAGCTATCTCTTCACGTGTTTTTGGACTGCGGAGTTGTTTACTGGCCCTTGATGTGCTGGTACGTAGGGTCCGGCATTGCTTGGTGCTCTTTGCTTGGCACATGGGTGCTGGCTGTTGCGAACGTGGGAAGGGGCATGCATTTACTGATAATATCAAAAAGCATGCAGTGCTATCAGTATCTTGATCAACTTTGACATTAAACAAGAGGATACGCTGTCCCCGTACTTGTTCAACCGCGTGTTAGGTCCATTACTCGAATGACTCAATGGCTCGAAGTTGGCGGTCCAGCTCGGGGAGTTTCAGATGTCCGCAATGGCGTTTCCAGACGACTTAGTCCTCATATCCGACAGATACGAGGGCCTTCGCACCGTCAAGCTACCTCCCAAATGTGGGTCTGCCCATCAATCCCGCAAAGTCACAGTACTTCGGCTGGCGCCCAAATCATGTTTCAAAAGGGGTTCAATTACTCCATTGTTACTAGATTGTTGCTCGACAGCTACTCGATTGAGCCAATGCCTGTGGCTGCTACTGAGGTCCAACCCGCTGTAAGGGATGAACCTATTAAATACCTCGGCCTTCACTACTATGTAAAGAAAGCACCTACTACAGAATCGGTAAAGGCCAGCGGGCTTCTACAGCTGATTGGAAACGCCAAGCTCAAACCTTTTGAAAAGGTGCACTGTTGGTGGCAGCTTGTTCAACCCCCATATCTTTATGGTGCTTCGAACTCCTTGCAGGTTCAGGCTGAGGCGGGTCGCCTCAACAAGCTAATGTCCAAAACAGTTAAGACAGCACTACACTTGCCACAGGGCTTTCCTAATAGCCATATTTGTATGCCTAACCGATGTGGTGGGTGATGATGATTAGTGGAGTTTATTGGCGCAAGGGCCAGATGTGGCCAAAGAGCGCCAGAGCGATGATAATGAACTGTGCGTTACGCAGTGTGGATAAAACAGATGTGACGTGGCTGTAAATGGGCCTAAAGACAGTCGCTGTGAGTGCGTAAGATATACATAGAGTAAAATTATGGCAATAACAAATGATGTGTGCTATGGAGACATAAAATTCATTAAAAATGATGCGAATATCAAATAAAAACTTGGCGTGGAGCACTAGTGCCTCGGTAGAGCCCTTAAAACAAGGGCATGGAGGCATGGGCTCATTGAATGCTGCTATCACAGCGGCATCTTCTAGACAGAGGATGCGCTATGAACTTGTTGGGCTAAAAACATTCAATACCACATCTTTTAAAAAGCCAAGGACTGATTTTGCGTCAAAAAGCGGCTCTTCGCCGAGAAACATATTAGGATGTAGAGGAAGATGATAGCGGTATGCTAAACGAAAATATTTCTTTCTCTCTCTTTCAGCTTCCGGACACTGCAGGAGGACGTGGAGGACGGTCAGCCTCTCGCCACATCTACCACATGTAGGAGGTTCATCGCCAGTCAGCAGAAAGCTATGGGTACCATATGTGTGCCCTATTCTGAGGCGACAGAATAGGACGTCAGTTCGCCGTGTTCTCGTAGTGGAGGGCCAGTAACCTAACTGCGGCTTAATCAAGTGAAGCTTATTATTTATTTCTGTGTCCCACAAGCGTTGCCAGTGGCTTCGCAGTTTCTTACGTAGGAAGGGTTTTAGATCTGTTGCAGGGACAGTAGCGGTAGGGTTAATAGCGCGCAATATAATTGACGTGGCCATTTGGTCAGCTAACACATTGCCCTCGATGCTTCTATGGCCAGGTACCCAGCAAATAGTAACATGCTGGTTGGACATACACGCTGTACACAGAACGGAATACAACTCAATTATTACCGGGTTTCTGAATCGAGAAAGTGATCTTAATGCATTTACGACGCTTAACGAGTCTGTAAATATAATTGATTTTTGTATGTTTGATCTCCGTATATGCTTCACAGCCGACAATAGTGCATAACCCTCAGCCGTAAAGATACTTGTTTCCGGGTGCAGTACACCGGATTCCGAGAGGGATGGTCCGACGGCTGCATAAGCCACCCCTGCATGCGACTTAGAAGCGTCGGTATAAAACTCTACGCATGAATAGTCGGACTGAAGTTGTCGGAAATGCATTTTAATATGTGCTTCTGGTGCGTGTTTAGTGATCTCGACAAATGAAGTGTCACAATGTATAAGCTGCCACTGCCACGGCGGTAAAAGTTTCGCTGTGGGCATAGGACAAAGTTCTAGCAGTGGAACATCCATTTCCTCACTTAAGGTTCTCACACGCAAAGAGAACGGCTTTCTCGCTGCAGGTCGATTATGGAAGAGGGTGGCAGCGGTCATATTGTTTATAGTTGAATAAGAAGGATGTTTGATGT
This sequence comes from Rhipicephalus sanguineus, assembly GCF_013339695.2. Lineage (NCBI taxonomy): Eukaryota > Metazoa > Arthropoda > Arachnida > Ixodida > Ixodidae > Rhipicephalus > Rhipicephalus sanguineus. The sequence continues at coordinate 45,352,251 of NC_051185.1, read as the reverse complement.
TTGCGCGTACCTTTATAAAATATGTGAAACTACTATAGGATCGCTGCAGGTGAAGTGACCACTGATTCGACTCTACATAGAGGCTCTGGATCGGACTTGTCCTGAAAGCACCGGTTGCAAGTCGGATACCCAGGTGGTGAACGGGGTCTAAGATTTTTAATGCACTTGGCGTTGCGGAATGATAAATTATAGAGGCATAATCAAGGCGCGACCAGACAAGACTTTTGTACAACTTCAAGAGGCACTTTCGATCACTACCCCATGTTGTACGTGATAGAAGCTTTAGGACGTTCATCGCTTTCAGACATTTCATTTTTACATATTTAATATGGGGTATAAACGTGAGCTTAGAATCTAAAGTGGTTCCCAGGAATTTATGCTCGCTGCTCACAGAGAGTTGGTCTCCCTTGATCGCAATACTTGGTAGTGGCATTACCCCTCGTTTGTTGGAGAAAAGTACGCAAGTACTCTTCTGGGTGTTTACTTTAAAGCCATTCTCATCCGCCCATTTAGAGAATTTATTCATTCCAAGCTGCACTTGTCGTTCGCAGATAGACACATTGCATGATTTGAAACTCATCTGCACATCATCAACATACACGGAATAAAACATCGCGCTTGGAATTACTGACTGCAGAGAGTTCATTTTTACAAGAAAGAGTGTGCAACTAAGCACGCCCCCTTGCGGAACACCAGTCTCTTGGGTGAATGGTCTAGAGAGAGCATTTCCCACTTTTACGCGAAAGGTTCGGTTAGACAGATAACTTTCAATTGTGTTTAACATGTTCCCATGGATGCCCATGGCGGCAAGGTCGCGTAGAATCCCGAATCGCCATGTGGTATCGTACGCTTTCTCTAAGTCTAGGAATACAGAAAGTACAAACTGCCTATGAATAAATGCATCTCTAATGTATGTCTCTATGCGAACAAGGTGGTCTATTGTCGACCTCCCCTCTCTGAAACCACACTGAAGGGGGTCTAGTATACTGTTACTTTCTAGAAAGTGAATTAAGCGCCGGTTTACCATTTTCTCATATAGTTTGCATAGACAGCTTGTTAACGCTATTGGCCTGTAGCTGGCAGCTAAGGACGGGTCTTTGCCTTGTTTAAGTACCGGGATGACTATCGCTTCTTTCCATAACAGTGGAATATACCCAGCTGCCCACATGGTATTGTAGAGAGTTAGGAGTGTTTTTAGTGTTTCGGGGTGAAGATACTTGATCATTTCGTACATTATGCGATCGCCACCTGGCGCCGAGTTGTTGCAGCACGCAAGAGATGCCTTAAGTTCAGCTAATGTAAATGGGCAGTTGTAAGCCTCACTGGATGGACGTTTACACCTAAGGGGCTGCCGCTCTTCGCGTTCTTTGAATCTTAAGAACGTTTCTGTATAGTGTGATGCACTTGAGACGTATTCAAAGTGTTCGCCTAGGCAGTCCGCCTGCTCCTCCAGGCCCTCACCTCGGCTACTTACCAAGGGTAGGGGGTGTGACTCCCGACCCATTAACTTGTTCACCCTATTCCAAACCTTCGTTTCGTCGGTGTAAGAATTTATACCGGAGATGTACCTATTCCAACTTTCTTTCTTTGCAAGACGACGCGTTCTTCTGGCTTGTGACTTAACCTGTTTGAAATTGACGAGGTTTTCAGCCGTTGGGTAATTTCGGAGTAATCTCCAAGCTTTATTTTGACTATTGCGCGCTTTCCGACAATCGTCGTTCCACCATGGGATGCGACGCTTATTAGTCATTCCGTTAGTTTGCTTAATACATTTCACTGCAGCGTCAATAATAAAACCTGTTAGGTATGCCACAGCATCGTCTATATTAAAATCAGCAATGTCATCTCCGTCTAAAAATGTGTTTTCTCGGAACAGTTCCCAGTTGGCTGACTTGGTGTTCCAACGAGGAAAGTCAGGCGAGCATGTATCTTCTTTTGTTAACTTCAACATAATCGGGAAGTGGTCACTCCCAAAGGGGTTCTTGAGAACGGACCACTCCAGATATGGAATTAGTGTACTCGAGACAATACTTAGGTCTATAGAAGAGTATGTGTTGTGTGTAGTGCTATAATACGTTGGTTCTTTTTTGTTCAGTAAACATGCGCCTGACGAAAACAGAAAGTGTTCTATTAGGCGTCCTCGCGCATCCAAACGGGGTCGCCCCATAGGGGATTATGTGCGTTTAGATCACCAACGACTATATATGGCGGAGGAAGTTCATCAATGAAGCTTTGAAATTGTGTCTTCGAAAGTTGATAGCACGGAGGAATGTAAATAGAAGTAATTGTTAATAGCTTACCGAACAGCACTGCTCGGACAGCAACTGCCTCAAGAGAAGTTCGGAGATTTAATTGCTTACAGGCAACACCTTTATCAACTATTATAGCGACACCGCCCGACGAGGCGGCAGCGTCGTCACGGTCTTTGCGGAAGATGGCATATTGCTTTAGAAAGTTTGTTTGTGTGGACTTGAGATGTGTTTCCTGAACACACAGCACCTTTGGAGTATGTTTATTAAGAAGTTCTCTGATATCATCAACATTATGGAGAAGTCCTCTCACATTCCACTGTAAGATCTGTGTGTCCATTTTAGATGTGTTTTGTGCTGTGTGCTCAAGGATGGAAAATTAGCTCACGGTCCCTTTCCAGGGGCCGTGACACGAGATTTTTCTTTTTTTTTTGGATCGGTCGACGGAGTCGCGCCGATCCTTAGGCGCTGGCTGCGCCCTCACGCTCGGTGTTGTGTCCACTGCATCTTGCGAGGCGCTGGACACGCGCTCTTGCGAGCGCAGCGTTTGTTTTGAGGGCCTCGCCTCAAGAGACGAGACCTTCGCGCCCCCCAGCCCGGAGGTTGGTGGGTCCTTCTTGGATGGCGGAGCAGCACTGGCTGCAACCGCGGAGGGGGCGGGTGGCGTCACCGCCGGCTCACTACGCGTGTGCCGGACAGCCGCCGGAGGCCGTCGTGGCGCTGCCCCCTGACGCGCCACTTCGGCAAAGCTGGTTTCTGGTAGGTAGGACACCTGCCTTCGTGCCTCCTTAAATGAAATGTTTTGTTTTACTTTGATTGTGACAATTTCCTTTTTTTTCCAGCATGGGCATGACCGTGAGTATGCGGCATGCTCCCCATTACAGTTCGCACAGAGAAGAGAGTTTTCACAGGCATCAGATGTGTGTTCTTCAGCACTGCATTTCGCGCAAGTTAGGCGGCCTCGGCAGTTCTGTGAACTGTGGCCGAACCGCTGGCATTTGAAACATCGGAGAGGGTTTGGTATATATGGCCTCACTCGAAGCTTGATGTACCCAGCCTCGATGGAGTCGGGCAGTACACTTGAATTGAAAGTAAGTATCAGGTGCTTAGTCTGGACTTCTTTGCCATCACGCCTTATCCTAATTCGTTTCACGTTGATGACATTCTGTTCGCTGAAACCCTCCAGGAGTTCAGCCTCCGTCAGCCCTAACAAGTCATCATCTGAAACAACGCCACGGGTGGTATTCATGGTTCGGTGTGGGGTTACTATTAAGTTGGTATCTCCAAATTTCGCTAGATTAGGCAGTCTCTCATATTGTTTCTGGTCGCGGAGCTCCAAGAGGAGGTCACCACTTGCCATTCTCGATACTTTATATCCTGGGCCAAAGATTTCGGTCAAAGACTTCGAAACTAGAAAAGGTGAAAGTGTTCGCACTGGTTTGCCGGGTGTGTCAGCGTGGATAACATGGAATCGGGGGAAAGATACTCTCTGGTGACCAAAAAACTGGAAGACTTCGTCGGTGCGCCCCCCTTTTGTGAGGGCGATCAGGGAGTGGGGGGAAGGAACTAGCCATATGTAAATGTTTATATTTCGGCAGCAGCGCCAGCCACCCACCATGGAGTCCTACAAGGGGACGCTGCAGGGTCTGTAAGCACAGGCCCTGCAGGCGCCAGCTGTACGCCACCACTATAACCGAATATGGTGTATCCAAGGTAGGATAACCACACAGGGTTAACCCTTGCCGCCAGGAAACACGGAAGTCAATGGAAGAGAGTAGAGGACAGGAAAGATTTAAAGTAAGAGAAAAGACGAAGATGTGAGGGGAGAGGCAGGAAAAGGCGACTGCCGATTTCCCCTGGGTGGGTCAGCCCAGGGGTGCCGTCTACGTGAAGCCGGGGCCAAAGGGGTGTGTTGCGTCTGCCGGGGGGCCTTAAAGGTCCAATCACCCGGCGTCGGCTCAACCCCCAGGATCCCCTTTTCCCCGGACACGGCAAAGCCACGCACGGCTAGGCGTGGGAGGGGTCGAAACCCCCCGTTAGCTCGGGTCCGTGGTGTCGCTACACACCAAACGCCTGCTCGCGCAGACGCCCCTGCGGGGAGGCGAGTGCATTAGGGACCCCTGTAACATTTAAGTGCGTAGCACTTTAAAGGGGCCCTGCGACACATTTTCAGCATGGTCAGAAAACGCTGCAGATCGGTAGTCGAGGCTCCCGAGAACAGGCGAGCCAAACATTATGGCGCAGCACGCGGCCTAGGATTTGCGATAAATATGCAAAGCCAGCTAAAAAGCGCTTCCTCTTCTCTTGACAAGAAATGGTGCTTACGGTATCACAGGCAGGTTCCACGCCATTGGTTGATTTGAACATGGCGCTCTCGGTAGTTACTGCGGCTGCCGCATGAGGCCGCAACTCACCCTCGCGCGCGCGTGCGATCGCACTGAAAGTACGCCACGCGTTCGAAAAAAAGAAAGAAAATGTGCTCAAGGTCAGGAGGCGCGCAATAAGTTCTTTTAATGAAGCCATTCCATGACTACTTGGAAAAGTGTTGCAGGGCCCCTTTAAGGGCCCGGCTTGTCGTGCATCTACTGTCTCATGTCGCATGGTCACGCAGTGGTCAATACAGGCCTATAACAAGGCTGACAATGCTTAAAACCAGTCGGATATAAAGAAACGAAGTCTAAACTAATAATAACTACAAAATAACCAAACATTCACAGAAATAATTTACCTGAAATCGCGAAAAACTCTTCTGAAACATGCGGCTGGTACTCGTGCTGCGCAAGAGAGGGCGCCATCGCCTCGGCAAGCACGCGATTGCTAAGGGAATCACTGGGTTGCCCATGCGATGCACTTCAGGTTTCACGATAACGGAGCTGCATTACGCGCAGGATTGAGAACTATACCAGGATCTACCGAAAAATGGAATTAGCGCAAGATTTAGCGCGGGATTTTGAACTAGCCCAAGACCTACACAACCACATTAACGTACATTAACTTCAGAATTAGCGTTACACTAAGCGCTGAATTGTTAATAACGTTTTAGGGGCGAAGCTCCTTAAAGCGGCACCCGTTCGTCCCTCGTAGTCGTAGTTGTCGTAGTGCGTAACCAGTCGTAACGCTAGTACCAGATCTTGACCTCCAAGGTGGTGCCGGTGGGAGATTTTTCCTGTGCGTTGTTGAACAATAAAAAATTCGCAGCGTGCGCGTTAACTAAAAGCCGAATTCTTCTGTCTCATTCCCCATTAGCAGCCATTGGCATGTTCCAGTAGGAAACGTTAGTAGAAGTAGAAGTGTAAGTGTTAGCTAAAAGCCGACTTCTTCTGTCTCTCATTCCCATTAGCAGCCATCGTTTACCTCCAAGGTAGTGCCTGGTGAGATTTCTCCTGTGCGTGATTAAACAATAAAAATTTTGTTCAAAACGCCGTTGATTGATGAAATAAACCAACGAAAGACGCCAGATGTTTTCTAAAAGCAAAACGAAAGAACGCCAGATGTTTCTAAAGCAAAACGAAAAGACGCCAGCTGCTTAACGAAAGACGCCAGATGTTTTCTAAAGCAATGGTTTTTTTAAACAATGAAAGTTCACAGCGTACATGTAAAATTAAAGTGAGCTGCAAGTCGTCATAACTCTCATCGAACCTTTAGTACAAACGCGCCCGATCCCACGTCGGTGATGATGTACTGGGCAGAATTCACGGAAGATTCACGGTTTACCGATGAACCTCCGCAGCTTTGCCCACTCATCATCATTCACTCCGTGGATATGCTGTGATTTTTTCTTGGGATGTAAGCGAGTATATCGCATACTGCACTATGATAGAGAATTTTCATTACACAAGTGATGCAGTTTCCGCGGAATTCAAGCCAACAGGTTCAAGAGGTTTAACGTTATCGCGCAGCTTCATCTTCGTGTCGCTTGTTCTAGGACAAAACTTGAGCGGTCCCAAGAAGGTTCACAGGAGATCCCCGCATGAACATTGAAGAGAAATAAGTCAATTTGGCTCAAAACGACGAGCTTTTATTTTACTTTTTATTTAAATTTTTTAGTCTTGTTGGCTCGTTCGACGATTTGTGCGGTTGGCGGTGTGGCAGAAAACGAATAGCACGGGAATTTACTCGTTACAAAATCATCGTTCCAGAGTAAGCGCTGTGTTTGGAACATTAAAAAATACGGGAAGTCTGAAATGTTATTCTGTGGCACATTAAAAAAAATATCAAAGTCAATCGCACAAGTAAATATTCCAACACCTTTCGGAAAGAGAATAATTAGCTATAAGAAAGCGAATAATGCACGTATGACAATATTAAAGCCAATAGGCTGGCACTACGTCGTCGTGTTGACCCTACGCGCAAATTTTGCCGTGCGGGGTGCCTGAAATCAAACGCATCTTTTTAGACAAGCTCGGAACGGCAATGCGACGAGGTTTTAGAAACGGAAAAAAAGAACTAATTTCTATCCCTGTCGCTATTCTTCGAGATAATTGAAAACTCCATTCACGCGCGTAATCTGCCGACGCTAACGGCAGCCACATGCAAATGAAGGTTCTTCATAAATTGGGCTTTCGCGGCCTACATTTCACTTAACGTGATTGAACTCACTGAAGGAGAACTGAGTTCCCCATTTCGTTCTTGTCATTTCCATGTCGAAGCGCAATGGCATAATGCTTATGTTTAGCGGGCAGTGGCAAATTATGAGAGTTTAACTGAGTACTTTCATTCCTACATCGTATATTGGAAACCGTGGCAACGGTTCGAAGCCCTTCTTTCTGTTACTTGTCCACGCGTACGAGGTATTTGCGCGATATATTTCCCGCGAGCTGCGAGTTACGTTTGCGATTAACTTCGTCGCACGAAAATGATTTGATGCAATTTGTGGCAGGAAACCCGTTGCGCTGCCCATGTCTACACGGCGTTCCACACATCGGATGCAACGCTCTCGAAGCTGTGCAAGGAGTTCGGTCAGCAAAATGTAGGACTCAGCGCGCCTCCTCGTCAGCTTTGGTTGTGAATGGTCGTGCGAGACGAACACGACCCTGGGCATGAGGCGCCTTGAACGGCTGCAAGTGAAATGATAGAAATGAAAAAAAAAATTCAGGCGCCCTGGCCCTATCTAGAAAATGGGGACCAGCGAAGCTTCGCGTGTGCGTATCTATCTATCTATCTATCTATCTATCTATCTATCTATCTATCTATCTATCTATCTATCTATCTATCTATCTATCTATCTATCTATCTATCTATCTATCTATCTATCTATCTATCTATCTATCTATCTATCTATCTATCTATCTATCTATCTATCTATCTATCTATCTATCTATCTATCTATCTATCTATCTATCTATCTATCTATCTATCTATCTATCTATCTATCTATCTATCTATCTATCTATCTATCTATCTATCTATCTATCTTTCTTATTTCGCAATGCTCCCTCCTAACCCTATTGAAAAATCTCATATGACACGTATGACACATATCCAATAATCTCGTATGATCATAGAGAACACATATGATTCATATGTGTTCATACTACGTTATTGGATACGAGGCATATGTGTCATATGACAATTTTCAATAGCGAACTGTTTCCTTCCTCCATGCCGGGAATGGGACTGTCATTGACGCGCTTAGCAGTGCAACAATTCATTTGCTACCGGCAACAACGACGGTCATGCATTCACGTCCAGGAAGCAATGAAATGTGGCAACGTGAAACGACAAGTCACCTCTATGACCTCAATAAGAGATCATCGATAAAGGATCTCGGTCCTGAGCCGACACGCTTAGGATCGAGAGAGCATGATTTATTGGAAAACGGCGCATACAAATACACATGCGATCGGTGCATCTGCGAGGGCTGCGTGTACTGGCTCTCACCGGCACTTAATTTTTAGCGTACAACGCCGCCGCCACCGATATATTTGGCTGATAACAAGCTTCGCTTGAAAAACGGACACGTTTTGGAGTACCACGGGTGCACCCTACTGCAGGCGAGCAGCACAATGTCCCTAAAATGTCAGACGCACATCATGTGTCTTTGTCTTATTTTCATTCCGACAGCAGCAATACGGACGCTATCACATGTTTTTGCTGTCGCCATTGGCCGACGCCGTCATGTTCCGTATATGTATAAAGATGTATGCATGCATATGCAATGACCACTAAGCAAAATAGTCGACACTGAAGAAATTTTTTCCGAAGCACGCGACATCCTCCGGCATAATAACGGCGAACTATCTATATAAACCATTTACCGTTGGTGGTGCGCATATCTCTTAGGTGCTTCACCGTGGCAGAGGCTTGTTTACTATCGCCAGCTAAATGGCACGAAGAGCCGAAGGGCCTTGCCCCATTGCCTCGCACTCCGTCTTTCGTTAAATCTCATGGATACAGCAGCCGGAAGAGGTCTGCGCTCCTCCGCCTCCGTACCGGGCGTGGTCGCCTGCGCTCGTGCGCTTACGTTTAGTGGGTGTTTCATCCAAGAGCTCAAAGCTTTGTACGTGTTGGGCTGTCACCACAAAGTTTACATTGAAGCCATAGACCGCACGAATGTCACTTCATTCGCTGCAGCGGCCGCGTTTGGTAAAGGAGTAAGCTGTTAGCCTTTCTTCGAATGACATTCCAATTTCTTGCTGTCGCAATCATTGCTTCACCCTTGCGGGGAAACTGACTTTTTCTTATTAGTCGATTGTAATCAACCTCCACCTGCCCTGAAGCTTTCTGCACCTTGCCTGGTGTGGCGTCGCCTCCGGGATCGGCCCACTTTTGTCCAGCGACGATCTCATGTGATCACACCATCTTACGTGACGTCCTTATGTCGCCGTCTGTGAAAACGTGACTTTTTGCATTGTTCATGTGGACGCCGATGGCCACCTTTCGCTTTTGATGAGGCATCTGAGGCTTTCGCCTTAAAAAGAATTGCTGCTTTAGGGAAAGCGCCTAATTTAGTCACTTCTCTGTGTGTTATAAAGCAGAGCTATTACGCTCAAGCTTTGCCGTGTGTGGTAGACAGAAAGGTATCATCACCACGAACCGGCACGCATTCACTTTATCCTCCTCATCATCGTCCGCTTCGGCTTCGCCCCTAGAACACGTGCGCGGATTTGTCCAGCGTGGCGTGCAGTAACTCTGATGGGCGAAAGGATGAGTACAGAGAGAGAAAGAGAGAGACAAAGAGAAAATGAGAAATTCGTGACAATAGTTTCTGGCGAAGCGAAATTGTAACCTGCGTACCCAAGATCGAAAGGCGAGCTTCGTAACCACTCGGTTATCCAGGCACGCTAGCTAAACATAGCATAGCATTGTATAGTATAGCAATGAAATAGAAGAGAGGGTGAGAAGGAGAGAAGGAGAGATGCGATAGGAAGGGAAAAGACGAGGACAGAGAGTAAAGCATAGAGAGAAAGAGAGAAAGGAAGGGAAGAAACACAGAAAGAGAGGAAATAAGTAGAGATAGAGAGAGAAAGAAATAAAAAGAAAGAGAAAGCTAAAAAATAGAGAAAGAGAGAAAGGGAAGGAAGATAGAAAGTGCCAGAAAGAAGTACACCGAGAAAGAAGGGTAAACAAACACTGACAAAAAAGAAGAAGAGAGTAAGCATAGCCATGCATAATATAGCATAGCAAGGGGGTGGGATAGGAAAGTGATGGTGAGGAGGAGGGGAGGGAGTGAAGCACAGTATAGAAAGAAAGGGAAGAAAGACAGAAAATCAAAGAGGATAAAATAAAAAGAGAGAGAGAATGAGATAAAAATAAAGAGGAAGCGAGAAATGGAAGAAAGACAATAAGAGCCAGAAATAAAAATATAAATAAACGCCAACAAAAAAGAAAAATAGCATGTATAGCCATGCCTAGTGTAGTATAGTTAGGGGTAGTAAATAGGGGTGTGCGAATAGCGAAATTTATTCACGAATCGAATTAGAATCGAGTAGTGCCGAATAGTGGCGAAAAATATCGAATATCCAATCGAATAGTATTTTTACACGAAATGTGTACTGCCAGTTACGGCAAGCCAAAGGAAAAATCAGAAACGCTACAGCCTGCTGACAGCTTCATTACAGACTTGTTCGGGAGTGGCTTTTGTTTCAGCTTTTATGGGCGCGCATGCATGTTGATAGAAGAGCCGCCATTCCAGTCAGCAGCGGCACTCCTCACCTCCCAACAGAGGGGGCTACGGTAGCCAGTTTTCTTTCCCCATCGTCGAGCAATCAAGCTCATCTGACAACGGTAGCGCTGTGCTTCATCACCATGGGTGCTTTGGGCCCAAACGTTTTCGAGCGCCCGCTCACAGCAGCGTCTTAACTGCGCGCCGGACCGATAGGAGTTTCTCAACTAGTGGTGCGGTGCGGCAGTGGCGACTGCCCAGCGTGAACAAATTTTTACATGCAACGCCAATCACTGAGGGTTTTGCAGGCCAAAGTCGTCATTTTACGGCGCTTGCGGCATATGCGACTTAACTACGCAAGGAGTCTGTGCCTTCGTTTCGGGAGCGAAGTTGTGAAGGAATTGACAGTTTTCTCATGTGTTTCAACCACAGGTGCTTTATTTTTACATTTTTGAAGGCAATCCATACCTTCAAGGAGGCACCTTTCAAGTTGTTCCGAGTCAGCTTTTCCAGCAACTTCCCTATTAAAGGCAACTAGTTCATGAGCAGGGACTTTAGGTTTCATTCCAACAGGAACGAGCTTTATACACTGCATGAAATAAATATCGGCATTACGTAGTTTTTCAATAGGCTAAAATATTTGGAACCCTCAAGCTCGCTTCAGTTCGGTTGCATTCGTTGTTCTCGTATATCTAGACGAACATTTTTAACTCAAAAGAATTTTGGTGACTTACACAGTCTGACTCACGCAGTGCGCTGTTTTTAATTAAACGCACCAAGAACTGGCGCCTGCAGTCAACTACCGAAAGAAATAGTTGACTTTTTTGCAAACGTTGGTTGCAAGCCTCAGTTTTTCGAGATTCTTGAATGCGGCATTACCGCTTAAAAAATTACACCATCTCCCGCTCAAGGAGGTAAGGAGGTTAAAAAAAAATTGCTGGAGTGGCGATTATTGCGCAATAGTGAAGCCGTGCCCACCAAAAGATGGCGGCTGCACCCGCCATCTTAGTAGGGGCACGATAAGCCATCGGCGTTTGGCGAAGGAAAGCGAGCGTTTTCCACGCACGCAGAGACGTTTAATGTGGCAACTTTTACGGGTCAGATACTGCTGCAAATGTGTCTTTGTGTTACTAGTTTTCATTAATAAGTCTCAAAGTCATGGCAAATTTCATTGGATATCAATCGCCAATACTCCTCTCGACGGGTTACTTTTGTCGGCAACAACGATCTTTTATTTTATAATTAACGTAGCTCTTACACTAACAGATCAAAGCCATTTGATCTCTAAGTAGGCACCACCAGAAAAGAGCATGTTTCCGAGCTCTTTGGTGGGCAAATGCTGGCTTCACTTTCGCTGGCAAGGTGTTTCGAGAGCTTCCACTCCAGAATTTTTTTTTAACCTCCTTGCTCCCGCTAAAGGGGATCATGAGGGGATGCGAAGCCGGAGCACTTGCACGATCGCGTTCTGTTGGCGTTCGTTGGGTATGCTACCTTGCATGCTACCGACCTCGCGTCGTGGAACGCGAAGAGGGACGCTACGCGCGTCGTATCTTCCGTCTAGCCTGGCCGTTAATTCTCACAGGGCGAGCGGGGAACGCGGTCGACAGGCGGGCGAGAGGGGGGCAGCGTGGGAGAGGAGAGAGAAGCGGAGGGGACGCGCATGCGCTCGAGCTCATCGCGGCGTTGCGCAGGAGAGAATTTCGGCATGTCTAGCCCGCGTTTCAGAGGAAGAGTGGAAAGGGGGAGGGGATAGGGAGGGGAGAGGGAAAGTGGAGAGGGGAATGGGAGAGAGAACGTGGAGAGGGGAAGAGGAGAGGGAAAGTGGAGAGGAGAGGGGAGAGGGTGAGTGGAGAGGAGGTGTGTGGAGAGGGTATGCGCATGCTCAGTAAGGGTGGTCACGTCGCACACCACCACCACCACCGGATTGAGCTCCGCCTTAAGATACTTCGCATCTAATACACCATCTCCCGCTAAAGGGGACCATGAGGCGGTGCGAAGACGGAGCACTTGCACGATCGCGTTCCCTTGGCGTTCGGTGGGCATACTACCGACCTCGCGTCGTGGAACGCGAAGAGGGACGCTACGCGCATGCGCTCGAGCTCATCGCGGCGTTGCGCAGGACAGAACTGCGGCATGTCTAGCCCGCGTTTCAGAGAAAGAGTGGAAAGGGGGAGGGGATGTGGAGAGCGGTATGGGAGAGGGGAAGGGGAGAGGGTGAGTGGAGAGAGGAAATGGGAGAGAGGTAGAGGACAGGGGGAATGGTGAGGGGGAGTGGAGAGGAGGTGTGTGGGGAGGGCATGCGCATGCGCAGTAAGGGTGGTCACGCCGCACACCAACACCACCACCACCACCGGATTGAGCTCCGCCTTAAGATACTTCGCATCTAAAAAACGAATTGATAAACCTCGGTGAAAAGTCACGTGATACTTAAGTGAATGGGCCGACGACGTACCGAAAGACCCATGACCCTAATGTAACATGACGCCATAAATGTCGTCGCCCTGTGAAAGCATCATATGACGTCACGGGGCGACGGCAAGAATTTGTGACATCATCACGCATCTTCGCTTGGTCAAAAGCGGGCCAATCACGGAGGCAATACAAAACCATGTGAGGTGCAGAAAGCTTTCGGGGGAAGGAGGATCAATAAAGTCTGCTAAGAAGAAAAGAGATTGCATTAGCCATAAATTTGTCTTATGCGAATGTATAAATGAACGCGTCAGTTTTTTCCTCAATTATTGCTCACCAACTAAGCAAAACAAGAAAGGCCTAGCTGTGACTAAGAAATCGCTACAACTACTCCAATAATTTTTTATTCCAATGAAAAAAGGGTTATCCATACATTTTGGCTTTGCTCTCTAAAAGCAAGATCACTATTTGCCATTTGCTCCGTATATACTCGTACTAGCGTATTTTTCGCGTATATATGAATTGCGTTTGTCTCCCATACGCAATGCCCTATTGGGCCCTGTAAGGTGTCTTGAATAACTCGAGATAAAGGCACATATATCAACCAGGTACACGTCTGGTTTGCTACCCTATCTGGGAAAATGAAATTAAGGCGCCTGCAGTTATTACAACAAACAAAGCTAAGCTCGCAGGACCTTTGAATTGTCTTCGTGCAAAACCATATATTGCGGCATTCAGCGTTGACGTAAGCAAAAAACATGGCTGATCCCTCTGTCATACGAATCGGTATAATACGAAAGTAAAACGTGTCTTCACAGACGTAGTTGAGCGTTTCTTGTGCATTGTTTCGCCCCGAGGGCGAAGGAATGAATGCTGTAGCAACAAGTTGTAATGTGACACGAAGAACCGCAAGCAGCTCGAAACTCACAACGCGCTGCTCAAGAAGAAAGGACGCACGGAATGAACATACACAAGATGAGCGTTAACTAACAGCTGTCACAGCTCGACAGTTAAAGTGCGCTGGTCAAATACAAAGGAGGACGCACGAAACGAACGCACAAGTATACACAGGATTAGCGCGGACTTTCACAGTTGTAACTTATTTGTTTCTGAGCAGCGCTCTCCTTTCGCAAAAGCGGCCGCTGTAGTGAGCGAAGTGACCTTAGTGCTCTCTGTAACTTCAAGGAAACCTTGCTGTGAGAGCGCAAGACGTACAAGACAGGCGCGCGCGTACGAGCTTAGAGGCGCACTCTCATCTCAACGCGTGGGGCGACAACCTTTAAAGCGCGCCCTTCGAGCCCTTCGCGCCATCTCGCTAGTGATGACGAAAACACTTTGATGTACCCCGATCTGTGAGTACCGCCACCGGCAAATGGTGTGTATAAATAGCACGCTGTTAGTATGACGAAGAACGAGCCGTCTGTGGCGGAGTCGTTTCGCGCTGGGCGCTGGGGATCGAGGGGTCGTAATTTCGACTCCCGGTAACGGAACTTTTCGTCTAGTGTTTTTCTTTGCCATATGTTAGTCTCTATATTTTATAACGTCATATCCGTGACGAAAATGCGTCACTGCAGCCGTGGTGGACCCCGGTGTAAAACACTTTTGTGTCAAAATAAATAAAACAATGCGGGCCTAGGTTGGTTGTTAACTAATATGGACAGTTGGTTTCAATGATAAGCGGGAAGGTCATCAGGCTTAAAGCTCCTAGATAACGTTTTCGCTGATTACGCGTCATGTGACGTCTGTCACGGCCCACGCCGGCCAACAGAGTTCGCCTAATTTGTAGGAAGGCGCGAGATGAATTCTTTGAAGGGTAGTGGGAGCGCAAAGCATCGCGCATTGCAAGTTGTGCATTTTTTATACCGTAAATTACGGGCGTAGTGGGTCACTGTAATTTTCAAACATTAAAGGCACCAATGAGACGTTGGGCTGCTTTTCCTACTACCCTCGTTCTCGCTTGACGGGCCACTAGCAGCTGCCGCTGATTATCGCGACTGCTGACCGTTTAAATGCTCGCCAAATTTGTGAACCGTCCTACTAAAGTTACAATAAGGTATTCTAAATGTGAAATCACATTCTGAATCTTTCCCACGCCGTAGTGAAGGGCCTTGGGATAATTTTTGGCCACATATGTTTCTACAACGTGCGCAGGCATTCTTGCTATTGCACTTTGCCTCCGTAGAAATCCGTAGAAACAGAACCCGTGCTCCCGAACTTTGCAGCCCAATGATGCATTTCGTACGCTCAATAGAAATAGGAAATAAACTGAGAGACAGCAGGCTTAAGAAGAGTAGCAAAGCTAAGATGTAGCTGCGCCACGCCTCAACCGCCAGACTGCCACTGCCTTTAGAGTTGGCGCATAAAAGTACGGCTCCGGTGGCCTCGCATCTTCGGGCACGGCACAAAGCACCTTTCCAGGGAATCAAACTGAATTGTGGACTTCAAAATGTCTTACCTTCGTGTACGACGTAGGCACCATATCTTGGAATGGCACGTATACGTTGATTCCGACGAGTGCTCCCAGCTTTCGGAATAGAAAACACTCGCGCCGTAGGTTACCCTTTCGCCCCGGTAAAGTAATCGCCAGTAGAACCTGCGGACAGCACATGTATACGGCATCAGACTTTCATTTGTTCACGTTGCACGTAGTTCATTCGCAATGGTAGAAACCGATGCTCGATGACAGTGTAAGCGGGCACACGCGATCACGGCAGATAAACGTAGTCGTACCGTCGTCGAGCTGGCCGGGCAACGTGTAAGAAAGAGGGACTGGCCGGATGAGACGCAGAAAAAAATTTGGTCTCAGCCATGGCAAATGTTGCCCAGAAGGTGGCGCTCTGCATCATGCTGAAATATGGCGACGCATTTTTGCGCAGCTAGTGTGAGTGACGTTGCATTTTCTCGTGGGCTAGCGACTCAAACTCTTGGTTTAACGGATGATAGCACGGATCGATGCCTTTTCCGATGCCAATGCTCTTCGTGCTTTCTTCGCTTGGCCAGTATTGAGAGTGACCGTCCGCACGCGCTATCATACGCGTCATTGGAGTAGCCAGGGGGGGGGGGGGCGGTTAGGAGGGGTAATATTCCCGCCAACCGAAAATTTTCAATTCTGCATGTGTATCTATACGCGCACACATACAAACGCGCGCACGAAAACATATAAAGTATGGTTACCCCTCCCCCCTCCCCCTGAAAAAAAATTTCTGGCTAGTCTACTGGTCCGCATCTTAATAACGTGATAGCCAGCATCGAGTGGGGTATGATAACACAAGCACAGAAAAGGCATAAGGCGTCACTCCGTGAAAGCACCCAAGGTTAAAGATGCCCTTTTTTTAGCTTGCTTTCGATCCCAGCCGCGGCGATCGCATATCGATGAAAGGGAAATGTTGGCGGCCAGTGCGCTGTGCTATGTCAGCACACGTTGAACGGCCCCTAGACCACACTGGATTCAAAGACGACAGAATGTCTTCTTACTCACCTTCAGTACCCTTCCTGCAGGCGGCGTCTCCTCCTCGATACTTCTTCCTTCATAAAACACGTGGATAATGTAAGCACTTAGCGCTGAGCCTATGTATTTGTGGGTGTGCGCTGTTTTATGATGGAGTCTATCAGGATTTCTCTCACGCTGGTATCTAAACTTACGTAATTCAAGACGCACGAAACGAAGTGAAATCGGCTCATGGCGCACGACAGTCACGCGAGACATGGCAGAAGAGGCGCTTTCAAAGCAGGGTCGGAGACAATTAACAACTGATATCCATCGTATATGGACCATTACATAGCTTATTCCCTCATGACGTCACTTGGACAGACTGCTGGCGTCACGAATTGTTCGGAAAAGACGGGACACGCCAGGAGAGAACAAGGCGTTTCCTTTGTGTTTTCAGAGGTCGTTTAGGGGCCCTTTAAGTGCTTACGTATGCAGATACATAGGCGTGCGCACAGGAGGGGCAGGGGGAGCGCCCCCCCCTAATCACCTAAGAGGGGGGGGGGCGCAAAATCCGACCCGTACATTGACCCTTCTAGTCACCTAAGAGGGGGGGGGGGCGCAAAAATCTTCCCCATACATTGACTTAGTAGGGTGGGGGGGCGCTGCGATGAAACTTTGCCCCCCCCCCCCTAATGGGGAACCCTGCGCACGCCTATGTGCAGATACAGACACCCGAGTGCACAAAGAGACAGCCAAATGTCGCTCGCGAAGCTGCAGCATTATGCTCCTGTAAAATGGTTTCAAATCGTTCCGAACAGCGCGCGAGAACAACTCGATTCGCAAGAGTGTACGAGAAGAATTCATTAACAAGGCGCACCCGTCACTATGCTTGTTGGAACTAGATTTCACGTTTCTATTATTTTTGTATTACGCGCAATGTTTATTCGAACTTGGGAGAGTACAACCAGCGCTCTCGAATAAAACTCGAGCATTCTTACTCATAGCTTCAATGAAGCCAATTGAGCCAAATGGCCTTGCTTGAATTATTCACTATGTTCCTGCTTTTTTTTTGTTAACGGGGGAGCAGGCGCCAACCGAGCAATAGCGCCGAAATACAATGAACACTACTTGACAACAATACGTTTTCCTTGTCTCGCGTTCTTTTGTTATTCATTGTCACGTACTTTGTTTACAGAATCAGCTTCAAAGCACCGTTTCTTGAGTGCAGTCAGATTCGGGTCGTTCGGAATATCGAATTCTGCGAGCGCAGTTTTTGGGAACGATTTGTACGGATAACAAAAAAGACCGTTCTTGAGATAGATTCGGGTCGTTCGAGAATTCTGCGAGCGCAGTTTTTGGAACGATTTGCGCGGATAACAAGATAGATAGATAGATAGATAGATAGATAGATAGATAGATAGATAGATAGATAGATAGATAGATAGATAGATAGATAGATAGATAGATAGATAGATAGATAGATAGATAGATAGATAGATAGATAGATAGATAGATAGATAGATAGATAGATAGATAGATAGATAGATAGATAGATAGATAGATAGATAGGAAAGGACTGGGGGTTGAGCGGAAAGAGAAAGAAATATTGGGTTACGGAGAGGCGCCCTTTCTCGCTGCTTAGCCGTCTTAGCAGTTTTGTTTAAATCAGAACATGCTACTCGGAAGGGCACGGGCAAGCGATGCAGAACGCTATGCTTTACGAATCACCCGATTACGCGAATGTTCTCCCCCTCTTTCTTTCGTCAGGAACAGCGTCCTACCAGCTTGCTGGGCAGCGTCGCCGAGTGCTAATGGGTCTGGTTATTACTCGTGCACTCCTTGTACGCCATAAATTTTGTGCTTGTAAGCAGCCGCAGCTTTGCGAATGGTATATATTTTTCCGCTTGCGTTTCAAAAAAAAAAAAAAGATGAAAGAAGCATACGTTGAAAAATAATGCGTTAGAGATCCGGAAACTCCATTAGCAAACGATAATTTTTTTGTTGGCAACCGCAGAAACATGTCCCGCTATTTCTCCTAATGAAGGCGTGTTTTTTCAAGGACGGTGGGAAAGAGTTCAAGAAAGAAAGAGGTGGGAAGTAAAATGCGTAACCTCAGTTTGTTTCTTTTGCTTGTAATAAATTTCAACGTCAATTTCGTAATGAAATACGCGGCGGCTGCATTTTCGAAGGAGGCGGAAATGTTTGAGGACCACGTACTTAAATTTAGGTGCACGTTAAAGAACCCCGGGTGGTGGAAATTTCCGGAGCCCTCCACTACGGCGCCTCTCATAATCATATCGTGGTTTTGGGATGTTAAACCTAGATATTAATATTATTATTACTGGTAATGAAATGCGGGAGGCTCGATTATTTACCTACCGTAATGAACAAAGGGCTCACAGAAGTTTCCGTGCTTGCTTCGAACAGCATGCGGACCATGGCGAAAAAAAAAAGTTAGTGTGGCTTCTCTTGCTTTATCGAATTAAAAAAAAAAGGTGATGCGAAAAATCATCGTCATGTGGTCATGCCAGCATACGACGTGATTAGACGTCACAGATCGCCAAAGTTTGCGACGTCATAGTGACGTCGCTGTGACGTCCTATGATGACGTTACCACATGACACCGTTGCCCGGTCATAGGTAGGCCGAGCCCCGGAGGCACGTGAGGTGCAGGAAATTCATTTTAAAGCCCACTGACTGCGCTAGTAAACGCGGACAAAGACGAAGCTTTAAAATGTTAGCAGGCTTTAAAATTAATGCGAATCAACTAGCCCGACTTGGCGCTGTACTTCACGTGCAGAAAGCTTGCAACGCATACGATCCCGGAGACAGCGCAGAACTGCGCTAGGTGTAGAAAGGTTTCCGGGGAGAGGAGATCAATTAAATCGACTGAGAATAAAAAGAAACAGAGGACGGCTCTTGGCTTCGAGTCATCTTAGGCGTGTTTTGTGTGTTTTTGGTTTGCGTAGACATTCGAGCTGTGCCACGAAATAAATTGGACTTTCTAATCCTTACGGACGTCTACATCATTGGTATTTTCCGTGAAGCAGGATTATAGGAGCAGAAAAAAAAAACTACAGTAATTCAGTTTGCTAGCTTAGTGCCGCGGGGAAGATTAGAAAGCAATCTCTCGAATTAGGTTCCTCCTGCGCTCTCGTTGCTTTGTCGGTAAAAGAGCCGTTGTGAAAGCGACGACTTTTGAATTACGAATCTTGCCTTTGCTACCTGATCACATTAGTGTGTGTAGGCCATACAGGTAACATCTCAATTACTTCTTTTCTTCTTTGTACGTAAATTTCACATATTTGTAAGTCTATACGCTTAAAAAACACTCTCGAGCATCTGGCGATGTTGAGGGCGTTACCGAAAAGAAAAGGAAATTCAGAAAACAGGAACAGCTCTGCCCTTAAAGATCAGCTTTGGGCTGTCCAGCGGGCTGAGGAAGCCGCAAGGACTCAAGAACTCCTGGCCGTCGCCTAGGCGGGACCCCCTTTTGCCCGTCCCAAAAACGCGCAGGACCTTTCATTAAAGTTCTTTGTATGTATGTAACACCAACATTTCATTAAAAAAACAGTCTTGTGCCATAATCTATTACTGTGAAACGTAGTTGGTTCAATTCCTCAATAATGAACGAGATATCTATGCGTATTACAGATTGCGTTTATACGTTCAAACTTGCAGCTCATTTGAGCCTGTACAATGTACTCTAAGCCTACACTGCTCTTATTCAAGCAAGTCTTTATAGATCAGCATACATGTCGAAACAAATAAGCATTTCCTCGGGTGGTGTTCTAGACAAAAAAATTCACCCTTGCTACTGTGAAACAGCAAATTTGTTTATAGTTCAGCGAAGAATTATCTGCTTTTTGTAGACATCTAGAGAAGTTTGCGTCAATTTCTGTGCACTTTGCTTTTTAAAAAACAAATCACTAGGGCTACTCGAACTACCACTCATCATCGTTCTTAATTAGAATTTTTAAATTCTGCTTAATGAGACAATTGAATCATGGTAATCCCTTGTAGTCTGCCGCGTAGTGTTGAATATCGACGTGAGCTATCATTCCTAGGGAAATTTATGTTCCGCAATCCTCTTTTGCGAGCGTAAAACATCATTAATAAGCAATTACAAGTTAAAGAAAAAACACGTCAAGAACTTAAACATACATTTAATGCAAGGTGGGCTGATTTGAAAGAATCAAGCACATAAACGAATGACCGGGGGCTACTGGCATCAAAGCCACTTGTCTGTACTAGCAGTTGATATTGAAAGCGTGCTACGCTGAACCAGTGCCCCGCTATCCCTACTTATTTATGTAATCACATCGTCGCTAATTGTGGCTTCGGTTAGGTGCCTAATGAAACAGACTCAGGCTGATTCCTGTTAACGAGCCATCATTTATTTAGTATTGAGGCGAGCCAGCATTTACGGGGAAGAATTCAGGCGCCGCAATCACATTTTACGAAGCACGACGCATTTTGTGAAGCTTAATTAACACCTGCACAAGTGAAACAAGCGCGCCAAATGTTCAAATACGTTCCGAATACAAAGCGTTCTCCTTTGGGATAATGAATTAAGAAAAGCGTTTGCCTTTTGCTAATGAGCAGTGACGTGCAGTTATCAATGAAATGGCGTGTTATCCCGTGTACTATGGATGCAACTTGGACATATATGTGTGCTTATAAAAGTTCCCGTGTAAAGTGCATGGTTGCCGGTCGGCTGTTCATTACCGTGTTCTTTTCTTTTTATTTCAAGCGAGGCTTGTTATCGCTTTTAGAATTCTGTGGCTTCCCGCGCAAAAAGAAAACAAAGAAAACCCGGCACCCGCGAGCGTAAAGAAACGCGGCCCTCGAAGGTGCGTCGGTGACACGCCTATTTGTATGCTTCGTTTTCCAATAATTGATGCGCTCTCGATCGTGGGCTTGCCGGTGATCAGCCGTTTGTCATATGGCAATCTGATCTTTTATCGAGGTCACTTGTCATTTGACGTTGCCACATTTCATTGTTGCCTGGATATTAACACATGAGCGTCGTTGTTGCCTGTAGCAACTGAAGTGTTGCGCTGCTAAGCACGTGGATGAATGCCATATTCCCGGCATGGAAGAAGGAAACTGTTAGAAGGGAGTATTGCGCAATGAGAACGAAATAAATAAATAAAGAAAGGAATAAACAAAAAAACAAAGAAAGAAAGAAAAGTAGTAGCAAATAACACACACGCCATGCTTCAATTGCCCCTCCTCCCTTTACCTGATAGGGCAAGAGCTCCTCCATTTCTTTTTAATTTCCCAACGTGTTTACATGCTAAAGTGGTTGCTTGGGCGTGTTGGTACGGTACGGTTGCTCGGGTACGTGTTGGTCTTTCGCGCTGTTTCTCTACAATTGTTTACATACGTTAGAGAAACTATTCTTTTTTTTTGCCTCAGTCTCTCCACAGCAATGATATTAGAACAGAACAGTAAGTAAGGAAAGGAACAACATGGGGCTACTAGTAGAGAAGGCACGTGTTTGTACCAGCAGTGCACACCTTTGAAGGAGAAGTATGCGGAACAAGTGTCTCAGTTGGTAGAGCATCGGACCGAACTATAACGTGCTCCAGCACCACCACCACAAATGACTACATCAACTACGCAGCAACTGCAAGAGCAAAAGTGCTTGCCACTCTTTAAGCCATTAGAATTTTCCCCGCACTATTACCTACCCTACAACGGCTCTGTGCCGGCAAATATTTTCATGTTACAACAAAGGGCGACTAATAGTATACAGAGCAAGAAGAGTCTGAAGAGGAGAGGTGGAAGGTAAGGACGGGTTGCATACGCATTAAGCAAACACGAGAGAAAAAGAAGTGAAACGGCTTATTGGGCACCGGTATGCCACCTGGTTCTTTTAGATCTCTCAGCGTCACTCCCTAATGTTGCAGAAAACACGGAGCGGAGAATTACCGCTGGCAGCAGCTGTCGGGGGGATTTGCGCTGGCAACGTTGTTTCCGGCACATCATCACTGTAGTGTAGTCCTAGCAAGGAAACACTAACGCCTGTTCACTGGTTTTGGCTGGAAAATCACGAGCAATTGCAACGATCAAGGGTGCTGGTAAACAGGAAGGCACGCAAACATCGAAGAGGGTAATGTGGGGAACTGTGCCGTCGGCGCATCGGAACCACGCTGTTGCTGCTCGAAGCCACGTGGCAAAGCAAGCGAGGGATTTTGCTGATTGCAGGTGAAGGCCGCAACACTGTGTACTTTCGGCAAGTCCCGAGCGATCTACGAGAGGCATAACCGCTAGCTGCTAATGGGTGGAATTTAATTAACGCTGCAGCTGACGGTGGGATGCATTCGTCTTGCATACAAATCGATCACACGCTTGTGGGGTCGAGTCTGGTTGTTTCGTTCAAAGCATTTCAGTGCTTGCTTTTCCTTCTCGCTTCGTTTGCGTTTTCTTCACTTGTGAGTTAAGGAAAGTTTGTTTATTTAGTTTATGTTATAAACATTACAAACATTTCTTTTCTGGTTCATGATTAGATGGCACTATGTAAAATATTCTTGCTGCTACGGCGACAAGGATATGCATCATCTATTGCTCGACTGTCCCAAGCACAACATACATAGACAGCGACTCGAACAGGAACTCCACACGCTGGACTCTGAGCGAACATTTTAGTTGGTGAAAATGATAGGCCCATTAGCCGTCTACGATAAACCGCAAAGCAATGAAAGTGCTGCGACGTTTTTTTGAGAACACTAGTATTTGTGATGGTTACTGAGCGGACTATATTGAAAGGCCTGCACCGCGACGGTGAGAATAAAAGAACATGACTTTCGCCTTCGAGTCGTCTTAGGCGAATGCATAAGGGACACTGTGAGCTATTTCTTAGTAAAACGGAATCACGGGTAAGTTGGGACCACGAAAATATGGCTAGCAAAAACCGAGCGCAGAATGAAAGCTTGAACAATAAAGGCTAGCCGCACAAGCGCTGACTTGAAACTATAAGCTCTTATTCGTTCTGTGAAATCCATGTATGTAACATAACAACACGCAAACCTCTATGCTCTTTTCGTGACAAATAAACAAGTGCTAAGTTCCTGCAAGTAGATCTACTTTCGCAGAGTCGACTCCTGGTGAGGAGATCCCTTTGAAAGCAATGTTACGCTACAGTCAGCCAGTTTGCTCAAGTCTCTTTGAAGCGCACACATGGCGTATTTCTGAAGTTCCATCGGCTTCTGATGCCACCAAATGCAGTTTGCATATGTTCTGAGATGTTACCGTCTGGTGCCCTAACCTTTGAGAACGTGTTATACGCAAAGGCTTTTTGCGATACGCATCTGTTACGAAGCTGTTTTAAACTATTGGTAAAACAAGCTTTGCGCTGCAGCACGAACAATCATTCGAATCCTCTATTCTTTCTCAATATCACGACAGCACTTTTCGCAGATTGCGTAACTAACACAGTTTCGAACTTTAAGATGGGCGTCCGCCTAAGCCGAAAGTATTCAATTTAATTTCTAAGCTGACTGCTGGAATGGCAAAAGGACGATGTCCCTCGCCACCTCAGGTTACGTCTAGCTCTCTTGTGTAACAGAAAAATCGAGCTTTGATCTGTAAGCCTCAATGTCGATGGGGCTCGCATATACGTCGCCTACAGTAGTGAGGCTTGACCAACGACACCTGATGGGTTGTGAAATCTGCGGGCGACGATCGACGAAACATATTTTAAGGCGAAAGCCTTAGATGACTCATCTAAGGCTTTCCGAAAGTAACAGTCGGCAGCGGCGTCGGCGTCATCGCGAGTGATGCAGAAAATTGTCAACACGTGACGGCGTCACCCTATCAACTCAGCATGACATATCAGGTCTCCAAAGTTGATGTCGTCACTATGACATCACCTGATGACGTAATCACAAGGAATCGTCGCTTGGTCAAGCGTGGGCCGATCCCGGAGGTAGTGCAAAGCCTCGTTGGGCGCTGAAAGGCTGCGACGTTAGGAGTGAGGTGCAATAATTACAATTTACTAAGGAAAAAAGAAGATGACTTTTGCCTTCGAGTCGTTTTAGGAAAATGAATAAGGGACCTTCTAGTGGCTACGCAAAACCTAAATTCCTGCGGTCCTATCTGTGCGAAAACTCCTAGCGCGCATGTGCCACAGGCACTGAGCAAATCCCACTTCCCACCTTTGGTCCACTAAAAATGAAGAAGGGAACACACGGGTGGCAAACACCAATTAAGATTTCCTGTCAGAGGTAACCAATAATTGCGATATACTGTAATGAACCGTCGGGATTAACCCAGTGATAAACATCGGCGCTGCGCGTTTCAGCTTCGCTGGTTAATTAACCATCTGCACGGAATGATTGGGTGTCTCTGTTTTTAGCTTGACGAGATCGCACTGAAATTACATGAAGAAGCGAAACTTGCCGGTCACAGGGAGGGCAAGGCTGTTTCTTAATCTCCAGGTTTTTCAGTTCGCTCCCCACCCACCCCTCTTTCCCCTTCTCTCTTCATTGCTGTGCGTCAGCAAGGCTGTAATTAACGCGCTGTTGCTCACACTCAAGAGCTGAAAAGTGACATTTAATTAGCCCATTTGTCTGGCCGCCACCGACTTGTCACTGGGCATCCCTGTTGAATACCGCGACTCACAGGGCGGCACAATGCAAGCACACACTGTGTTACAGTGACATACTACGTTTTTTTTTCTTTTTCTGTGAAATTATTGCAAAAGCTACGTTTCTGCGACAGTGAATGAGGTGGGCTGCGGAAAGAAAGTCGCACGACAAGTTACACGAGACACAGCGATACGCATGTAGTTCTTGCTCTTCTAGCCTTTTCTTGGCACAGTAGTGTTCAGGAGAGTCGGAAGTGCTATCATTGTCGAAATAGTTTGGGTAAACGAATTTCCTTGAGGGGATTATAGGCCTGCGAAATATTGGATAATGTATGAGGATAATGTAACTTAGGTACTACTGATAAAGCACCATCTTCTACTGGTACTTACCTCTTTATAAAAAATACAAATACGAGAAAATCGTAGTTAAAGGAGTAGCTAAACAAACGGAATCACTAACACATAGATGAACGGGAAGCAAACAACGTAAATAGAAACGTCCACAACAACAACCACTTAATGCCCAAAATCTGCCTCAGTATTTTGAGCCCATGCCCACTCCCATTAAAAAGAGACTTCATATAAGCCGCTAACTGACCTTGGTTTACGTATCATACCTGGACACACTGGACTGCTATCCAGAACCATAAATCCGTGGCAGTACTTGCAGCGCCGCTACCGGACGAGTCACGTGTTGTCTAACAACACGTGACCTGTCCTCCGCGCCGCAGACACTCGACGCTGACCTATTCAAATTCATTTAAACAAAGAAAGTGCTTCGGGCAGGCCTCGTAAAATTGAAAGCTGCGATACAAATTTTTGTAAGTTACGCCGTATATTCATCTAGGTGCACTAAGCACATGTCTAGGACTAATTGAAACAGCGATAATAATTATGTGAACATTGCATAACCACACAGTAATAGAAATACTCACGGTGAACCTTTGTAAAGGGAGTGGTCGTAGTTCGCGAATCATTTGATGAAATCAGGCGGAAGCGCTATAGTGCACATGCGTTATTTTACTGAATTTCTTTAAAGAAGGCATAGCCAACAGTAGCGAACAGTAGGCAAGGCTGATATTATATGCGCGAATTCGGTAGCCGTCACACAAGCCATCTGCTTTTTATTCAATATAAATCGTTGTTTTAGTCAATATATATTCCTGATTACAGTTCTACATAATTTGTATGTCCTTTGCTTTACGTACCAGATATTTGTTTTCCAATTCTATCTCGTAAAACGGTTTGGGCTGACCCGAAAACTGGTTCCCAAAACACAATTTGCTTCCCATGAATGCTTGGTATTTTGAAGCGCTGCCGGTAACATCGCCGAAACATCGGAATACTAAATTGGGTTTCACGAAAAGTTAGTCCAGATAGTCGAGACGAAGCGGAGGGGGGGGGGGGGGGGCAAGGAGCTGCAGCTGTGCCTGCGGGTCGAGACGAAGCCTTTGTAACTCCACACACTCGCACTATCACTAAACGAACTGCGGTTAAAAAAAATGTGCAAGTGTGGCCGCCCAAGTTCGCAATACCGTGCCAGGCACCGACCGTCTCGAAGGTCATAGCTGGAGCCCCTCAGTACTCCTTTCTCAACACAGATGGCGCGACAAATCTGCCGGGCACTCTGGGGCTGGTGTTAACAAGAGAACAGTACGAAAGAACACGCATTGAAGGACGGCAGGCGACAAAGACGCGTGTGGTTTCCCGAATGCAATAAGGCGGCAAAAAAGCAAGAGAATGAAAAAAGCAGAAAGAGAGCTAAATTTTGGAGTTTTTTTGCCAAAATGATGACGTGATCATGAACCACGCTGTACTGGTCGACTTCGAATAACCGCGGTTCCTTTGTGGGTCTCTGAGTATATAAAAGTGGTGTTCTTGCATTTCGATCCCGGCAAAGTGCAGCCGCCATGGCCGGGAATAGAACACGCGTTCTCGATCTTAGCAGGGAAGTAACCTAAGCCGCTAGGTTTCCATGACGGGTAAGGTGGGCAAGCAGCATTTTGGATTTTCTTATCATATGTTTTATTGTCTTCATTAAGGCAAAAGATTTAGATGCCTCACCAAACGCGAAAAGTGACCCTCGGCGTCGGCGTCAACACGAAGTGATGCAAAAAAAAAATCATCATGGGATGACGTCATCATATGACGTCAATGTGACGTCATAGCTTTCCGGAGCTTTTGACGCCATCGTGACGTCACATGACGCGAGGTTGCGTCATGTCATGTCAGTGTCCATCAATAAAGAGCTTTCCCTCTCTCTCTCTCAAATTCTATGTCTCTCTTCTCTTTAAAGTCACTGCTATGCTTTGACGATCATGTGCTGTCGGCGCCAATGATTGACCGGGATTGTCTTATGTTCTGTACTAGTCTGTTTTGCCTCAAGTTAGCATTGAACTACAAATTGTAAAAAAAGAAAGACTGAAAATTTTGCATCGTTTAGGTTAGTCATTCTGAGCTGTCCATTTATCAGTACTTGTAGTAAAATTAATATTTAGGTGTTGTAAAATCAAAAATTTTCAAGATAATAACAGCCAACTACCTCCCTTTACAACACGCCTTACTTAGAGCTAGCACACCAGATTTTTTTTTAATTTCAATTGTCAAATGCATTTGCAGTTAACTTTTCTTCCGAGCATTATCGACTACGGATACATTCCAGTATTACGGAAAGCGGTCGTCGTTCCGCCTTAAAGCGATCGGCGTCCAGTTACAGCGCACAGCAAATTGTTTTTGCCACGCAAAGACTATACTTGCAGTAATGCAGCCTTTAAAGTTAAACAGCGGCAGCTTGATCTTCGCGTTACACTGGGGAGCGCTAGCTTGTTAACAACTGAAAAATGGCCTAGCAATCTTATTTCACTGGAAAAGCAGGAGACGTTTGATGGAAAATACGCACGGAAAAAAGGTGGTACGTCCACTTCAAGCCAAAAGACGTTATAGATCATATCCGTATTACATACGCTGCGGTATTATGTCAGAAAACAAGTTACATAATGGTGTCACACGTTTCGTGCAAACCTTCTTCAGTGTAACAGCCACCCCTCTTTCAGCTATTAAAGATATAGTGATAACGCCGCAATGCTACACCGTTAAAAAATGTACCCTTCTCAGTGGAAGCCTTCTCTTTTTTTTTTTTTTACGACAGAGACTTGCCCTTAAGGCATAATATTTGTTGGGTATATTTGTGTTAAATGTGCGCCGTTAGGCCGGTGTTGTGTTTGAAGTGAAGAAGTGTCTTGTGGAACGTGTCTTGTGGAAGCCTTCTCGCGCGCGTAACTTCGCTGCATGGTTTACTTTCGACAGTGCGGGATTTCCTAGTGTAGCGGCGCAACATATCACGATTCGGCATTCTGCGCAGTTGCGTGCATTTCTTCCAGGCTTGGCAGTAGCACAATTACAGTAATAAATTAGTTTTTTCCGGTTTAATGGGCAATGTAATCAATAACTTCAAGCGAGTAATCTAAAAAAAATTACTCATTACCTTCGCAGTTACTTTGACTGAAAGTAAGCACGTCTGCTTCTTTTATGGCATAAAAATCGGACAAAAATAAATGAACATAACAACGGGAAGTTAATCTGCGC
Source organism: Rhipicephalus sanguineus (assembly GCF_013339695.2). Lineage (NCBI taxonomy): Eukaryota > Metazoa > Arthropoda > Arachnida > Ixodida > Ixodidae > Rhipicephalus > Rhipicephalus sanguineus. Next base: position 45,323,881 of record NC_051185.1, on the reverse strand, counting down.
GCCAAACTAAAGCGTGGGAACGAGGCAGGCCCACATAAAAGATGCGTAGCCCTCGAACTCGAAATCTCGAACAACGTTACAGGAACAACTTTTCTTAAATAACTTTATTGCTTTTCAAAAGTAATGGCAATGTTGTCATTACTTTCAATCAGCTCTAATTTGTAATGCACTTTGATTACTGTTTTAAAAATTCTAAAAGTTTAATGACAATGAAATCTAACTACTTGTTATGAGTGAAGTGCGCGAGTGTGGTGCGTCCGATGGTTGGAACAGCAAAGACGACGAGGACGACGTACAACGTGCTACTTGCGCGAGCGCGCCGAGCATCGGAGCATTGAAAAAAAATACACACGGAAAATAAAGAAATCCCCAAGAGCCACTGCGCCAAAAAGAAAAAAGAAGAAGAGCTGTGCTGGCAGTTCGAGTAACGTGGCTAGGGTGCGGACTGCGAGCTTGTCGGGCGCTTGTACCCGGGCTCTGAAGGCGTCCACCTAGCCGGCGCAGGCCTGCACGCGGACCTGGCGACCAGTCTACCGGCGTGGCTTTTGCTGAGGCCCCGGCTTGGCGTGGTTGTGGTTCTCGGGCTGGAGACAGCACCGCTGATGACGGCATCCACCGGGAGCGGAAGTGAGTCGTCGGGCTGAGGGCCAGAGCTTGGAGACTTCCACCACCCCGTCCTCCTCACCGGACTGCTTGTCTGCCCAGACCGTTGGTGAGCCGTACTACTCTGGTTCCACATCAGGACTATTCTGACGACGTTAGCGTGTGGACTTGCACGACGTTTAAGCTTAGGATAAGATTCCCTTGTTTAAGGAGAACGCTATGTACTGGTGGTCAGGCTGACGCTTGTTAGTTTACCTTTTGTTCATTCTAGTGTTTCCCTTTCTTTTATTTTCTTGTGTGTTCAAATATATGTTCATTTGTCTGAAAATCAAACGCTCACCTCCGTGTCTTATTCAAGAATAGTAATGCACAGCCGATTCAACTGGCTTTATTAAAAGAACCTGTCACACTACTATTCAGGACACGTAATTTTGCCGTCCTTGATTTCCTTTCAAAATAAGGCCGACACGGTTCATGTGCTTCGAGTGGCGAACTTCGACCCACTGGCAGTGGCGTAGGCAGAATTTTGCAGTGGCGTAGACAGGGGGGGGGGGGGGTGGCACGTCCTTGATCCGACATGGGGTCTGGGCAGATAAGCGTGGTCGAGTGTCATTTCGTGCCCTGTCTCGCATGGGACACAAAATTCGGGACTGGGGGGGGGGGGGTGGGGGGGCACGGGCTCGGTGTGCCACCCCCTGGCTGCGTCACTGCCCACTGAGATTTCTGTGACGTCACCGCGTAGGTAAAACAACTCAGCAGGTTCCACGCAATGAAAATGGTCGGACAGCGCAGCTGTAAGCGCGGGACTGTATGTGAGGGTAGGTTCAGACGACTTAGTCTCTTTTCTAGCTTCATAATAATAATGATACTTGGTGGTGCTTTACGTCCCAAAATCATAATAATGCCGCGCGTATGTGCCAGTGGCGACGGCAACGAAGCAGCGCGAGTGTTTTTGGCCCATCGCGGGGACGAAGAAGACGTGGCAGTTTTCTCTGAATGATAAAGCGTGTTTGCCTATCGTTCTCCGTGTCCTCGTCGATCCCACGTCGTTACACTGGTGGAGGTGCTGGGTATCGATCCCAGTACCTCTCGCACTCCACTACGGCGTTCCTCATAATCATATTGCCGTCGCCACTGGCACATACGCGCGGCATTATGATTATGAGGAACGCCGTAGTGGAGTGCTCCGGAAATGTTTACCATCTGGTGTTCTTTAACGTGCGCCTTTCTCTAAGTACACGGACCTCTAGCACTTCGCCTCCATCGAAATGCGGTCGCCGGCTCCGGGATTCTATCCCGCGACCTTCGTGTCATTAGTCGAGCACCGCAACCACTAGACCACTGTAGAAATTTATGATCACCATCATTATCATTCATCATCATTATGATTCATCACCAAATAATCACCATCATTATTATTTCATTTTATTTATTTCATTACTTAATACGCCTTCAGGTCACGTGACTTATGAGACACTGGACAGACGTGAAGACGGCACTGGCTTGACTTAGAACAGCTCCAACGTTAAAAACTCGCACGGTCCCTTGTGCACTCACCTAAGACGACTCTAAGGCGAAAGCCATCTTCTTTTTCTTCTCAGTCGATGTATTGATCCTGCCCAACCAACCTCTGAAAGCGGCCTGCACCTAACGTGGCTTGGCACTGGCTCCGGAATCGGAGACACCTTGGCTGGTTTTGTAGTGCCTCCGTGATCGGTGGCCTACCTTTGACTAAGCAAGGATATCGTATGATGATGTCACAATGTGACGTTACTGTGACGTCATATGGTGACCTCGTCACGTGATCATGATTTTTCGCATCACCCGGGTTGACGCAACCGACGGGGGACGCCGGTCAATTTTCGCGTTTCATAAGCATCTAAGTCTTTCACCTTAAAAAACATAAAAGGTAAAGGAAAGCGAAAGCATGGGAATGGGAGGCGACCGTTGGAAAGAGAACGGTTTCGAATGCGAGCGCGCGTGTGTGCGCTAACGCGAAGAAAGAGTTAGGGAAAGACGAACGAACTGCGCGAGGGAAAAGGGGGAAAGAGGGAACCTAGGTTCCGCCTTCCGGGTTCAGGGAAGACGGGCGTCGAAGTGCGCGCACTCGCCTCGCCCAGAGCGGGCTCCGAAGTTGAGCGCGCGGCATCTTCTGCTCTTCTCTAACATCCTGCTTGGCGCGCCGCCCGCAGGACTCTGTCGAGAGCGGTAAGTCTGCACCGAGCAGTTTTTTTTAGTTTGCAAGAAAGCAGGCGCCGCTTCGTGGTGATTTGGGGAAAGGTTAAAAAGAATAAGAACGGGACAGGGAAAAGTGTTGGGCGCTTAGTTCGTTTTATTAAAAAAAAAAAGCCGTCAAGTTCGCGACTGCTGGTTGACTTCTTTGATTGTGCGACAATACTCGGGGAAAACGCATGCAGTAAGGAGGAAGTGATTGCCAGATCAATAGGATAAAGGCGAGATTTATGCGGATTAAAAAAATAAATAGTGGTGTATTTGATGCAGTTGTGAAACTATGAGAATCTCAGAGGTGCGAGGTGACGTTTTTCAATGCGAGTTTCTGATTCATTTAATAATAAAAGAGAGAAAAAAATGTTAGCCTTACTTTAAGGACAAATTTGCGAACATTTCTCTCGGTAAAAAGCGACTACTAGCGTAAACTGCTGAGCAAGCGCACCCCCCCCCCTACGGTGAAGGATAATCCGACCAGATTTGGAGGGGCGCTTGCTCGGCCCCGGACCCAAATTCAAAGTGGCGGTGAGAGAGCGGCTAAAAATTATTGAAATGCCCATCCATGTTTCTAATGAAATGCTTTATTTATTTACTGTTTTTATTCCCCCTCGTCACTTTCAAACCATTGAAGCAGCGACCGGTTTGACCAATATACGACCGGCCACGTGACAACGGAATTCCATAAACAACATTGGATGCGCATTCAGTGTACTCATTCTTGTGGTTCTTTTTACACAAGCGATGCTCGTCTTGAAAAAAAAGTGGCCACAGGGGAGGAGGGGGAGGCGCTTGCTCGGTCACTGGCGCCTATTTCAGATCTCCCGAAAAAGAGTGGGGGCCGTCTGCTCGGCACTTTACGGTATTCACTTACGTCAAAATACGGTATCGCATATGACGCAATCGGTCGAGCGCTACGTCGCTGTCGACCGTGGTTTTCTGGCAGTACTGACGCTGACGAGATATGGTGAGTACCACGAAGCGCTACAGCGTAGATTACTGGCTCCTCAGTGACACTGGGCAAACACAGACACTGGCAAAAAAGCGAAACTTGCGCAACGCCAGGTACGACATTGTCTTTCATTCAAATTTTGGCGGGGGTGTGACGTCTTAAGTGACGTTTCTGTTGAGGTCACGTGCGTCCCGCATGTGACGGCGACCGGGCCTTCCGCCATTGCGTTCTTTGGGATACAGGAACACGCTACACAGGGATAGCACAGCGGCGGTACATCTTCGAATTACTAGAATTTAACACTCGTGTCGAGATGAGAATCCCTGAGCACGACGTGTCGCTGGAGTCGACGTTTCGACAATCTGAATTGTATTCTTCAAGACGGCTACTGCTTTCATATCCTAAAAGGCGAGAATAGCAGTTGCAGCCTTGAAGAAAAGTCGACTTGTCGAAAGAGCGGCTACAGCGGCTCCCCGTATTCACGAATTCTCTTCTCTTCAAGCTGCCATATTCCCTTAACTTCTGCCTTTTGTGGATTAACACTCGTGTTCGTATGTCGTTTCAGGCTCCCAACGTGTACTCTCGCTTGTGGCGCTACAGAAGATTGGTCCTGCGCGCTCACTGATATCAGTAACCTTCGTGGCATTACCAAAAAGGCGACTACGTCACGTCTGGTCTCCCTACCGGGAGCTCTGGACCAGTCAAGTCTTCGTGCGTTTCGTTCGTACGGCAGTCTTCAAGGCGTAGAGGACGTTCTCCCAAAAGGCTGTCGTCGTCATCCCTCGCCCATCCACTGGATATTAGGCTGAGCTTTACCCTACGTGTGAATTATGTTTCAATAGTTCAGCCTAGCAAGCTGCCCTAAATTGAGAGTCGCACACTGCTCATTTCATAGATAAGGCACTTAGCAGTTAAAATAATCCGAAGCCAAAAAGCAACAGAGAGAGAGAGAGAGAGAATGCGCGTTACGTACTGTACAGCCATCATAAGCATTTATCTGTCATGAGTTGAGCGGTAAATAAATGTCTGGCGATGAGGTGACGATAGCCATTCACATTGTGCACTTCTTTAGTAGTACACTGATGGTGCTAGTGCTTGCTTGTGCGATATTATTTTCCGATTTCGTACGTTAACAACTCATCGCTGGCAGTCTTGTTAGGTTTTGAATAGATGGAACGCGTGATTCGTCTGTGAATTTTGTTGATTGAGTGGTTCGGATGTCCGTATGAAAGACTTCTTTCTGTACCTTTGTGAGCCGCCTCTTTCCGCACGTTCAGTAGGCTCTTGATTGTTGTTCAAGCAGTGCAAGTAAGCGCCTTCGTTGAATTCATGTCGCTGCACCTTTGTAGTTCCTCGGGCGGCTCCCCATACAAACAGCTTAAGGGCAGTCGTACTTCAGCGCTCTTGTCGTTCCACAAATTCCCTTCTCAGAATGGGAGGAGGGAGTGACATGGAATGTCCTAGTTTGGAAGAGCAGAGAAAGCCTCGCTGCGAAGCAGTAGCGCCTGCTCAAGCTCTGACATGTAAGGCGTCAGGCACCACGTTTGTTATTATGGCAATGGCGTCAACAGTACGTTGGAAAGGACGAACAACAATTGTGTGAAAGCTTCCCCCTACGTAGCAGCTTTCAGCTCATTTCATTTCAGCTCATTTCCGCGGTGAAACCGAAGTATTTTTTACCCTTTTTACGGCTCACGAGAAAACTTCAATCCGGAACAACTGAGGTCATGCAAAGTGAGCGATTGTGGATCTCTCAGGGTACAGTATTAGCGCGTACCTCAGGCAGGAATTCCAAAGCGAAGATATGTTGATATTGTGCGAAAAACGAAAACAGTGGCTACCAGAGATGTGGCTGCCAGTGGACTTTTGCGCCCCTGTCACGCAGGCTAGAGTGACAGGGGCGCCAGTAATGTGTATATACACATTTCTTGTGTATATACAACAACCCACACGTCTACGGTGGCATGCACAGACAAAAAATCACAGGATATCCACGGGGTGAATGATGATGAGTGGGGCGAAGTTCCGGAGAGAATCATCGGTAAACCGTGAAACTCTTCCATGAAATTTGCGCAGTACATCATATAAAGAGTGTGAAACACCGTGTATATATTAGACATCAAACTTTTATTGTACTGTTGGTTTGCGTCGTCCCTTCATTATCACCGCTTTGTGATCGGTGAAATGCAGGGAAAGTGTCCGCTCCCGAGCGAAAGAGAAAGCGCGCCAAGAGCGAGCGCGACTCCGAGCGAAAGAGCGCGCCAAGTGTGACCGCGTTCCGCGCTCGCCCTGTGAGAATTAACGGCAAGGCTAGAGAAAAGACACGAGACGCGCGTAGCGTTCCTCTTCGCGTTCCACGACGCGAGGTCGGTAGCATGCCCAACGAAAGCCAACGGAACGCGATCGTGCAATGGCTCCGGCTGCGCGAACGATGCACGGCGTTTACTGCGCATAAAGCGTCCCAAACCAAACATCTTGCTCAAGGTGCTTTGCATTTTGCTTCTATTTCTCTACCGTCATATAAAGACGTCACACGCTGTTATACTAGCGATTGTGGTCAGATTGTTGTCGAACCACAAGCGGTCGCAGACCTTGCAGCTGTGGCCAAACGTGTGGTCAAGGAAATCGCGCTTGAAGCGCGTGTCGGCGCCACCAACTTAGGTAGCGACCGTTTTCGGCGCTGGCCGCTGCATCCCGCGCCCGTACCTCTTCGGGGTTCTCTTGCCGCCGCTACCGCGCTGCTTCGGCTTCGCGGGCTTGTGTCTCGGGGTCCGCACGACGCTGACGTCTCTCCGCGTCCTCGTGAGCTCTCATCGCAGGGTCTTGGCGGCGAGCCCGCGATGCTGCTGCCTTGCGAGCCCTCCGCTCCGCCGCCGTGTCTTCTTCCTTCATGTCATTAGTATCGGAGGACACTGCCGGAGTGAAGCGAGCGCCGCATGCTACAGTTGGCTATGCGATATGTGGTTTTGCCTGCGTTATTATCATCATCAAGGCGCTCGAAGACCAAGAGGAAGAATTCTCTTTCGCGCGAGCTGCGCCTGTAGCGGTCGCCTCTGGAACTAAGGTTACGCTTACGGCGCGGCACTTTGCCCCAGCTTAAGAACCTGGCGAGCCAGCTCCTAATAAACACGAACAGATTATATGCATTAATAAATCACTGTGTGATAACCAGGCTACAAGAACCAGGCCAGACGAAAAACTAGCCACACACATCCCTTGACTACCGACAGGAAGCGGCACGACCACTTCCGTAGAAATTCCTCTTCCCCGAGGAAGAACAATTCCTCCGACAAAAAGGACAGCAGTTCGGAGCACAACCGTTCCAGAATCGGAAACAGAGCACGACGATGGTGACCCGCTGCAGCAGCCTCACACCTGTTACGCCGCAAGCAATAAGTTCCCGCAGAAATTAGAAGGCGTGCAGAGCGACTACGCGAGCAACGACCAGACGTCACAAAACGACTAACTCCTACGCCCTTGCGATTACACATTGCTGCAGCACATGCTGGTTGGACTCTTGTAGCGGGTTTAGAAAAATTTGTTGCGTCACAAACGGTTAAGATCAATACCAATTTAACATTACGTTTTCTTGCCAGAAATACGTTCACGAGAAAGACAAAACATAATTCAGTAACATGGACATAAATAAACACATGGAATGACGCGGAGGCAACACGTACCATTGATGTTTAGCACATTTACACACACATACAGATAATATGTCACACAAAGTTAGGTATATATATGCACATTACATGGTAAAACAGAAAGCACAAATAAAACATCACTATGTACATTTTGCGTATTTACATGCGCTTCTGCCGATGCCAACCGAGACATCAGCCTACCAAAACCAGGAAGCCTTGAAGATTATAAATTGTTTCACAGGTCTACTACTACGGCTCCAACATCGACCTCAATCCTTTCAGTAACGACGGTAGTCCAAGGTTTTTATGCAACTTTTCTAAAAACTGTTTGTCTAAACTAGAAGCATTTACGTACCACGAAGGTACCCTTAGATTATATTTCATAGGAACTAACAAATCTTATTTTAACCCCGAAAATGTGACGAGGCAAAGCCAGTTTATTACTTAACTAACGAAGCACGATTGATTACTAAAGGTCATTCCACGATATAGAGAGCGAGAGAAGAATTTGCTGCGCAAGCTCCTTTCTGGGAGAATTACTGTATATGCTACTGTATATGCGACCTGCATATGCTCAAGGTAGCATATACAGTGACTATACCTGCAGGAGAAGTAAAAAAGTCACACTCTTGCCGCAACGGCGAAGCAATGAATGCGATAGCAACAAATTAGAATGCCACACGAAGAACGACAAGCAGCTCGATATTTGCAACGCGCCGCTCGAGCACAATGGACTTGCGGAAAGAACACACACAGGACGACCGCGAACTAACAATGGTCATAGATCAACACTTGCAGCGCACTGCTCAGACACAAGAAGGACACTCGAACAGAACGCATAGGTACACACAGGATGAACGCGGACTAACTGTTATGGTTGTTGCTAATTCGTGTTTGAGCAGCGCGCTGCAACCCAACGCTCTTATACTTCTCTTTCTTTCAAAACTGCTGCGCGTGGAGTGACCCCTCCGCGTCTCTTGCCGCGCGATGGCATTCGACGCATCGTTTACTAGGCGTTCTACATCGTCAGTGGGTCCAGAAATGGGCCAACTTTTAGTGTCCGATTTCTTTTTAGTGGCCTTTGTTATGCCACTTTTTAGTGACCGTTGTTACGCTGAAAAGCCGCTGGCGCGTGGCTGAGTTGTTTATAGCAGCGCGCTGCGGAACGAAGTGTCGAAAGTTCGAATCCTGGTGGCGCGCTTCGCAAATTTTGTTCTTCTGATTTATTTTTCTTTGTGGCTTTTATTTATATATACAAGCACACACATATCCAGGACATGACGGCGACGGCGACGGCAAAAACCAGCCGAGAGTGTTCATATAATTGCTATCGCGGTAAAACTAGCGGCTCCAGAGCGAGCCCAATAAGTGCACAAGCAATGTCGCACCAAGAATGAAAGGTTCTCTTATCAGCAATTCTAAAGCTTTAGGGGCGAAGCTCCTTAAGGCGGCACCCGTTCGTCCCTCGTAGTCGTCGTCGTCGTAGTAGTAGCAGTAGTAGTAGTCGTAGTCCGTAATAAGTCTTACGCTTTGACCTCCAAGGTGGTGCCGGTGGGAGATTTTTCCTGTGCGTTGTTGAACAATAAAAAATTCGCAGCGTGCGCGTTAACTAAAAGCCGAATTCTTCTGTCTCTCATTCCCCATTAGCAGCCATTGGCATGTTCCAGTAGGAAACGTTAGTAGAAGTAGAAGTGTAAGTGCTAGCTAAAAGCCGACTTCTTCTGTCTCTCATTCCCATTAGCAGCCATTGTTTACCTCCAAGGTAGTGCCTGGTGAGATTTCTCCTGTGCGCGATTAAACAATAAAAATTTTGTTCAAAATGCCGCTGATTGATGAAATAAAACCAACGAAAGACGCCAGATGTTTTGGAAAAGCAAAACGAAAGAACGCCAGATGTTTCTAAAGCAAAACGAAAAGATGCCAGCTGCTTAATGAAAGACGCCAGATTTTTCTAAAGCAATGGTTTTCTAAACAATGAAAATTCACAGCGTACATGTAAAATTAAAGTGAGCTGCAAGTCGTCATAACTAATCGAACCTTTAGTATAAACGCGCCTGATCTCACGTCGGTTGGGCAGAATTCACTGAAGATTCACTGTTTACCGATGAACCTCCGCAGCTTCGCCCACTCATCATCATTCACTCCGTGGATATGCTGTGATTTTTCTTTTCTTGTGAAAGGAGAAAATATAGACCACGCCTGATGCTATCTGGCTGTTTTATTTTCTAGCTTCGTCTTCCTCTTCTTTCTGCCCCTTCGAGCCATGGCCCCACTCTTCACTACACACTCTTGAATGCACATCTAAACGCACCACACCAGAATGTAGTTGCTTCGTGTCTGCACAGGAGCGTTTCGCCCTGCACATGTATCAACAGATATAGCTGGACATCATATCAACACTGTAAGCGTGGCGTTGTCTCATATCAAGTAGTGTTTGTTTGTATTCAAGACGGGAAAGCGACGTTCCAAGACGCCATACCAGGGCCCTCAGCTCGCAATGAGAGAAAAGGTAAAATATTCACGAAGGTATTCACGATGCTAGAATCTGAACAAGTGCACGGCTATACTAAAACCTGACTATGTATTCGCGCATCGAGAATAAACACATTAGAGATAGCAGACTCGAAAACAAGGTATGCTCTTTGGAATACGTGATGCTATATAGTATGTACAAATGCGTACGAGTGCCACTTCTCTCGAGAATACCTTCAAAGAGAGGAGCAATTTCTGAACGTTTCTTTCGCAAGGTACATTAAGGAAGGGCAATATGTAGCTTACTCTTCAATACGAAAATACGATGCTGGAAGTCGCGAGGTGCCGGCTACATAAAGCACTTTCCGAGTACTGCACTACGTGCTCACATACTGGCATGCTTTTGAATACGCCAGCAGATGGTCCCGTGGCTGCTCATTTATGGTGTTTTAGCAGTTGTGTCAGGAAATTGGGTTCATTCGCGACTGCTGAGGAACACTAAGCGTGCTCCGAAATATCGGCGAGATGCAGGTAGCTGAATTTCCGTAAACATGGTTCTCCTGACGGCCTCTTTTCCGAGGTAATGGTCTATTCATGTTTTCATAAATGAATAAGGGCCGTTCGAAGATGTCCGACAGAGGCCCTTGAGTCACTTTAGATGAGGCGTTCGCAAGCAAACAAAAAACAAGCAAGCAAGCGAATGACGGAACGAAGGAACGAAGAAGTAATATTTCTGTTCCCGTGTTCCTTCGTATTTCCGCGTTTCTGCGGTATTTGTGCATGAGTATGTGAGGGAGTTTCTTGCCTGGAACGCGAATCTGATGGGATAGCTGTATTCAAGTGACCAAGAGTGTTTACGCATCGCGAACGATACGTTGGGCGGACATATTGTTGCCTACACATTTGTACTGTATGAGTACTTTCGTTGTGACAAGTGCACATTTCGTATTCTAATGTCATTCGGCTTTTCCCCTCCTAAATAAGTTTTAAGTGCGGAGCACTTTAGAATCCAGGGATGTTGTATGCTGTTGTATGCTGTCATCGCTTGGCGTAACGGAGGCAAAACCATGCATAGCATAGCCATTTGTAGCATATTGAGCGCGCGCTCGCGCCAAGGGGAAGACTTCTTCCTCTTGTTCTTCGAGCGCCTTGATGATGATATTAAGTGCAGAGCACTTTAGGGACCCGGGCTGTTGTATGCTGCCGTATGCTGTCGTCGCTTGGCGTAACGCAGGCAAAACCACGTATAAAAACAGAAACAAGCAGAAAACAAGCGAGAAACAGAAAGAGAGAGAAAGAAAGGGAAAAAAGGACGGAAGATAGAAATAGATAGAAATACAGCGAGAAAAAACGACAAAAAGCTGGACAAGAGAGAGCGAAAGAAATAGAGGAGGTGAGAAAGAAAACCGAAGAGAAACAAAGAAGGCTGCCCAACTCGCACTTCCTTCAGGCTTGGCACTGCTAGGGCGAAGGTGCCTTACTTTTTCGTACGAAAATCACCAGAAGGACTGCGCTACATGAAAGAAAAGGAGTAGCCGGTGCTTTGAAATACACACCTGCTTCTTATTAAATGCGGGTAATAAGTAAAGAAACATAAAGCTACCATCGAAGCATCGTTGGGGACGAGTGAGCACGGTCAGACTACGGACAGGATACAGGCAATAAAAGCTTCCAACAGCAACAACGCAGACGAATTCTACGGCGCTGCAATCGCTTGGCTACGCGCAAATGCATAGCTGTTCTAAAAATATCGCAGTAAATTGGTCAGACTGATCGACAGACGCTCGTTACATCATGACCAAGAAAGACAATTTATGTTTTAATGTTCTGTCGCGAAATACATGCAGCCAGAATGGTTGCGTGAACTCTGCGAGAACTGAATTATAGAAACCCCAGCATATAGCGCTTGTCTCAGCGCCTGTCTTTGGAACAGGCGGCCACAGGGCGTGACAGGATGACGTCACATAAATTACGGCCGCTAATGTAGACACGTGACGCAAAAGGCATCACGTGGTCTGCGGAAAACCTCATGCGTAATTCGTGCAAATGTGGACGGAAAAGTTGAACTCTTCCGAGATATGGTCCCAACCTCGACGAACAGCTACGGGCCGTCCAAGGGGCGCGCGACGCGGCGGAAGGGCTCGGCCTTTCTGTCCCGACGTCGGAGCAGCCCGGGGCGCGATAAAGCGCTCCCTAAAGGACCACAACGAATACTTCAGCGTAAGAGCACACAGCAAAGCAACCGGACTGAAAGGGGAAGAACTACACACACAACAGTGCTGATACTCCGGTTGTTTGGTTGTGCGCTATTACACTGAAGTAGGAACAGATACCAGCTCGCCCTAGTTGCCGTCTTATTGGCTACAATAAAGTTTTTTACAGCAGAGCTGTTACGCTCGAGGTTGGCCGTGTGTCGTAGATAGAAAATCATCATAATCAAGAACTGGCACGCGCTCTCTTCTTCATTGTCTTCTGCTCCTTCGCTCCCAGAACACGTGCACCCGCTTCTCCGGCCTCGGATGCGATGACTCTTGTGGTCGAGAGAAACGGGTAGAGAGAGACAGAAAAATAGAGGTAGAGAGAAAGACAAATAAAGATAGAGAAGAGAGAAATTCTCGGCGAAAGAAAATTTCTTGGCGAGAGCAAGCCTAACCACGTATAGTGCAGTATAGCAAGGGGTGGGGAAGAAGAGGCCAGGGGGTAAAAACCTAGCCAAAGGAGAACCAGCTAGCTGTCCACTGGCTCTACCGTGAGCCAGCCTTGCGCGAGTTAGTGCGAGCGGCGCTAATATTGTCATCCGTCCATCCATCCATCCACCGTCCTAAATGGCATTCACCACAGACATCTAGCGAATTAATGCCTTCCGAAGCGGAATACTCTATCCGGGCGTATCAGGATCTCTGTCCGGGATCTGTATCCGGTATCTCTATCCGGGTATTTAAACCAGTACCACGAGGTTCCGGAGCGAGAAGACGTTCACACAGTAGCTACTTAACGGACATGGGCGACGCCGTTTAGCCGTTCTTATAAGTTCCCACATTATTTTCAATACATTCTTCATAACGTCGAGTATTTTGCAATTTCTCGAAGAGGGTCCAGCGCAATTACTAGTCGGAACAGGTATTCAAACCAGAGGGGGTTTTCTCATTTGGAGTGAATATTGCTGCCACATTGTGTAAGTTGAAATGTTGAAGAAATTGCTCAAGCTAGCCTTCTTTTTCGTTTTTTTTCACATGGTGACTTGGGCACATGGAGCTTTATTACAAGTGTCATTCATAAGCGTATACGAGCACGCACCACTGTTAAAGCCAAGGCTGCTACACGCTTTTGGAGCACCTGTATTTCCAGTAGCCGATAAGATATTGCACGAAAAAAACGCAGTCATAGACTTGACATTTACTGAGAGCGTAGCGGCTTATAATGGAATATTGCCGTGCGTTCTTTAAAGGGCCGTGAAATTTGCTCCCATGAATTCGGGAATTTCATCAGTGTCATCTTTTCAATTTCTGGACCACAATCATGAAAACCCGATAATCACATTTTCACGCTCGCTTCCTGTGATGCATGTTATAACTGAGGAAACGTTGTGACGGTGAGAAATTTTGAAGCTCTTCGTGCAGCGGATACTCATTTCTACGCTGGGATGGAATTTCTTAGAAACTTTACTAGCTTGTCGATACCTCAAACAGCTCACATTGTACACTAAACTGGCACACAGCAACAACAATAATACATCTTTTTCACAAATTTTTCTTTGGTTCCTACTCTTCTTAAAATTGTTTGAAAATGTTGAAAATTGTTTCCACTTAAAGTTCACCAAAAAAGCGCAAAAGACGGGACAAGAAAGAGAAGGCACTTACAATACTGTATCTGCAACTGAGTTTAATTGGAAGAAAGGTTTGCTCTTTAAGCCAGATAACAAGCATATGCGCACGCTGAATGTCTCGTATTTTCCCTCCCCTTCCCCAGTGCAAGATGGCCTGTCTGGCTCAGCCCTAGCTAACCTCCTTGCCTTTATTTTATCCCCGTCTCCCTCATTCTCGGGACCTTTGAGCTTCTCCAAACAGTACGACGGCGACATCTATAATGTGTGATTTTCTAAAAATACATTAAAATGAAAACTGACAAGGTGCCTTATACTTTCGCCTAAGACGACTCGAAGGCGAAAGCCATCTTCTTTTAGATGCAAAGCATTTTAAGGCCGATGAACCGTTAAGGCTGGTGAACGGTTGTGCAGAGCGAGCAGTCGGTTTTTTCCAATCAAACATCGCGGCGTTGCGCAGGAGAGAATGAGCCGCGCGAGAGGGTGGGGGGGGGAAGCGTAGGAGAGAAGAGAGAGGGGGAGGGGACGCGCGTGCGCAGTGGGGGTGTGGGACGCCTCCCGTGGCGTGCTTGTGCTGGCGCTAACGCTGACACTGGCGGAGGCGTTCACGCTGGCGCTCGTCGCGGCGTTGCGCAGGAGAGATGAAGCGCGCGAGAGGGGGAGAGCGTAGGAGGAGAGGAGGCATGCGCAGGGGGGGCTGTGGACACCGCGAGAGAGCCGGACAAAGCCCCCCGCCTTAAGATGCTTCGCGTCCTAAAACACAAAGCGATGAAGAACGGCGTACAGGCTCCTATAAAGAACCCCCAGTGGTCGAGATTTCCAGAGCCCTCCGCTACGGCGTCTCTCATAGTCATAACGTGGTTCTGGGACGTTAATCCTTAACAATTATTATTATTGGTTGCACAATGCGTGTAGTTGAGTACGTTCCGGAACTTACCAGCGCCAACGATAACGCTAGAGTTTTTGATGGCGCATATAGAACAGCCGACGTGTTTCACTGAAGATCAGGTTATCAATGACCGACGACCGCGCTCGCGGTCGTCGGGCTCGCGGGCTCGCGGTCGGGCTCGCGTCGGTCACCGTCGGTCGGTCATCACCGACAACGGCGAGCCCTTTGTCCAGCTGGGCACAGGATCCCCCTAAGGAGTTCAATCTTTGCCGGTTTCACTGCTGCGTCCTTAAACGACGCAAGCTGTATGCGACAATATGTCAGCGCGAATAGGCTGCGCCCTTGGCTGTGAGTTCGGCTCCACGGTGAGCCGCCGGTGGCTTCACCTCCTTATTCCATAGAACGTCCCTCCACTCAATGCATCCGTTTCGATCCTAGAAAGTCGATGGCGGCACCTGCCTTCAACAGCTGTTGTCACCGCAGAGTTTCATAATAGTGCACTCGAGGGAAATATGGCGCTAGTGTCTGGGGGAGATGCGACGGAGGAAGGGAGCAGCAAGGCATGACGCTTCAGCCAACATGGGAATGATGGGTAGTACATAGAATCGCCTAAGTGTCGTTCTTTCGGCTCCGTGCCGTGTGGCCTGCAGGCGCTTTGACGCATTACAAAGTTAGCGAAAGTTCAGCAGTAGCACTTGAACACCTCGACCGTTTTTGTTTTGGTCTTACTAACTCAGATCAGCTTACAGGGTTCACAACGAACCGTTCTTTTATCCGAAATAAAAGCCAGAACAACAATAAACAAAGCCACAAGTGCGTTCGAATCGGCAAGCACGGAGACTACAGGCAAATCCGTGTTCTACCCATCATACCCATGGTTGCTGAACGATCGCAGTGCTACAGTTCCCTCTAGTAAATATTGTAGAATACTATATGGTGGTCATTGCTTATCGGCCTCAAGTCTTGAGAAGCGCTGCGTCATTTTTCAGTCGAGCTGCTGCACTCCACTAATCTCGGTTTAGTGAAGGACGAACTTGGGAGTGGAGGCTTGGTTGAGAATACGGGGGTTTATATCTCTGGACACCGGTCAGCAATATAATTAACTTACGAGTGCATTAGCCCGTAACGGCTGCCCACTCGTTTCGTAAGCTTGAAATAGAGTGTTAGTGAACCGTGCGGGCCTGAGTGGACCCAAGTGGACCCGAGTGGACCCAGTGTAATAGAGTCAGGATTTTTTCCCCAGATTTGGATTGGAAACGCAGGTGTGGCCATTACACGTAGAAAAAGACACTTTTTTTCGGTTAATGTGTTCAGCCCTTATTGAACTGGAGTACTCGCTTGCACTGGAAAAAGCGATAAACAACCTTTGTCACTTTCACGCGGTTGCGAGAATGTTATTCCTGGCCCTCGTCCTACTCGTCTTTACTCGTCCTATTCTCAGGCTCGCCTCGTTCCCCTGAGGACGTCCTCCGTTCCCTCGCATTCGTTCGAGATTCTAGTGACCTTGAAGCTTTTCTCCGCCGTCTTAAAGGAAACCCCACCTCATGCTTACAAAGTCCCGCGGCACACAACCACAAGGGATCCTCTCTTCAGCCGTTGAGTCGGTGTTTGGTGGACGGCAGCGCCTCGGAGGCAGCCAATAATTCTCGAATGCTGCGCTTTTGCCTGGAGGCGCCAAAATACTCGGCACGGCTGCCTTCTTTTCATGACAGTAGACTTACAGTGCAAGGACACAAAGACTAGTGAGAAGACGACCATCCTTGTCCACCCTCGCCTTCTCTTGCCTCCCCCTTCCCCCCCCCCCCCCCCCCCCCACGAGAAAACAAAAGAAAGCTTGGGAATTCTTGTAAACGGGGAACGTATAATACTGCCGATAAAAAAAATTAAGGATGCAGCTAATACACGCGTAATTATTAAATATATTGTTTGGGGGGATTCTTTAGCAAAGCTCTGGGTGCGGCTATTACATGGATGCGGCCATCACACTAGTATATACGGTATTAGTGGTAGTTAATGCCGGCGAGTCTGAATGGACGTGAGTGAGCGTGGACAGGAGTGAGAGCCAATTAAGGCGGGTGGCAAGTAAAGCCAGTGACGATGAATCGAGAAGACGGCAGTGCGAAGCTGAATAAATAATGTCGGCGAGCTTAAATAAACGCGAGTATTCATGTGGGTGGGACCTTGCGAGGGTACAGCTGAGGCGAGTATTTGAATGAAAGCATGCGTGAAACCAGGGTGGGGGAGAAGGTTGATGTCACAATTACCTGACTCACCCGTTGAAGAGTGTTCACTCAGCGTGCGAGTACGACCTATGAAAAACTCACGAAGTCCTCAGCTGTTACTATTTCGTTCAAAGGTTCACTGGGAGGCGGATAAAATTATTATTATTATTATTATTATTATTATTATTATTATTATTATTATTATTATTATATAATGGTAGTAATAGCAGCAGTAGTCACATTCTATGAAACCAACGGACAATGAAGATGAGGAAGGTATAGGGACATTACTTGTATGCTTTAAATGTAGTATAATAATTATTACTGTACTGCATATTTGTCATAATTGTTACGTAATTACTATACTACAGTTAAAACTCCCTATAACTTTCTTAGCTTCGCCCCGCCACGGTGGTCTAGTGGTTATGGCGCTCGACTGCTGACCTGAAGGTCGCGGGATCCAATCCCGGTCGCGGCGGCTGCATTTTCGATGGAGGCGAAAATGTTTGAGGCAGGTGTACTTAGATTTAGGTGCACGTACGTTGGTCGAAAGTTCCGGAGCCCTCCACTACGGCGTCCCTCATAATCATGTCGTGGGTTTGGGATGTTAAAACCCCATTATTATTATTAGATATTATTATTATTATTATTATTATTATTATATTATTATTATTATTATTATTATTATTATTATTATTATCATTATTATATTATATTATTCCTTAGCTTCATTGTCTGTCAGTTTTTCATTAGAGTGAGTCGAAGAAAAAGAAGAAAAACGAGCCTTTGATTCATCCCCCTTCTTTTATTCAGTAGTTGTAGTAGTAGTAGTAGCAGTAGTAGTAGCAGCAGTAGTATCAGTAGTAGCAGTAGTAGTAGTAGTAGCAGCAGCAGCCGCAGTATTGATCGTAAGCACCAATGCAGTGATCATCACCAATCCCCTGTCAAAGGCGGACGCCTTCCTTGAAAAATAAAGCTCCATACGCTCCTGAATAAAAGCGACTGCATGAAACGTGAGTGCACATCAATGAGCACAAGGTAATTATTTGTACGCAGATGCCGGACGTGAGTGGTATTGAATGAGTTTGAGTAAGGTTCACCCAAATGATAGTGCCGCTACGCAACCTTGTAGAAAATAATCTCCGATAATCTCCGGCGCTACACCAGCGCTAAACGGACAACGCTAGCCGCTTTCCCTGCTGTAGACGGTGAGATAAACGCTAATCGTTTCATTTCTTACTTCCACTCAGTTATTAGCGCTGGTAATAGAGCTATGATAAGAACTTGCCTCAGTCACACTGGCCAAGCTAGATCACAAAAAAACATGGCTGATCCCTCCGTCATAGGAATCGGCGATATAACACGAAAGTGAAACGCGTCTTCACAAAGTAGTGCTTATTGTGTAATGATATGTCAGAGCTTGTACAACGTCTATTCGTGTTTGGCAGCTATAGCGCCGTTTGACAGGATGCACCCATATGACAGCATGTCTATCGCGACGACTAACGCCCATGATCATGATTAAACTGTTGTTGGTAGCTGACCGTGTGAGCTATATTTTGGACACAGCCAATCGTGAATCCCGCGTAGGATGATATCAACAGCTCATAATCACACTGGTACCCGCTATGCACTTCTTCAAAGCGTCGTCAATTAAGGAGACCAACGGCACGGTGTGCGCTCTCTAGTAATGGTAGCCGACGCCTGTGCTCATGCATACATAACACGCACTCCGCTTCAGCAACACGGAGGTAAGAGGTTCGTAGCCTGAGCCGCAAACGCGTGCGTCCCGCTGGCCTCTGTCTCGCAGGCGCTACTCTCGCTCCCAAAGCACGACATTCGCCCGTCGAAATCGCGTCCTTTCTGCAACGCATGTTGCAGCAGTTTTGTTAGTCGGTGCTCTCGCTTGAAGCAGTCGGCGGCGGAGAAATCCCGTTGGTGCCGTGGAAGATGCACTACCGCACTACTCCGATGAGCCGACGCACGCTACCACGACCAAATGCAAGACGTAACTTCCAATGGTGCCTCGGCGACGCCAGCGCGGCACCTTTACCTGTCTGGTATCGAGACGCTTTACCCTTACCTCAGATATCGCGTGCAATCTCGAGTAAGCGCTAGTAAGTGTGGGATCGGGAAGTATTACTTTCTTTTCACCTCTCACAGACGGCGGCACCGCCCCGCTCCGCCCGCCGCGAAAGAGAATGTGTGCAAGATATAACGCGCGTTCGCGCCGTGTCTAGCATCTCCCGCGAGATGGCTTTAGTGGTTAGCGCGTCGGGGCTCTTGCCGTCGCGGCCGCACTGTCGTGGGTTCGAATCCCAGCGGGGTAATATTTTCTTGGTTTTTTTTTTACACAAAGTGTTTTATCCGGGTCCACCAAGACTTCAGTGACGTATTTCCGTCACGGAAATGACGTCGAAAATATACACTCACATGGCAGAGAAAAAAAGCTACCGTCAACGGGCATCGAACCACGACCGCTCGTTCCGCAACAGCAGATGCCGGGCACGCTATCCACTGCGCCACGATCACAGACTCTGGAGGCTTTACGAACGCGCCTTTTATATCTACCACTTTCACGCTCGGCGGGGTGGTGTTGACCTCTGGGAGTGGTAAGGTAAAGTAATTCGTCATTGTTGTGGCCTCCGCGACTAGCACCTGCAACGCGTTTACGCGTCCGTCCCATTCGGCGCGTTTTTCAATAGAAGTTGAATTTTGTCAATGCCTTACCACACCGCGAGGTGGCGACCTTTTCCCAAGCGTCGTAAAAGCGTCAGCGTCGGCGTCGCTCATAGCAACACGCTAATTCCACACCAAACATAGCTCTGCGACGCGCGCCTGCCTCACCATGGCTGTACCACTGCGTTCCCCGGCTCACGCGCTCGCCGCGAGAAAAATCGCGGCCGGGCTACCGGGGCGGCGCGACGCGCTTTGCGTTTTCCTCTAGTGCGGCCGTGGTGTTCAACAAATTTAAGATGCCGCGGGAAGGCGTCCAAGTTCTGCGTCCAATATGCGACGCTCTTCTGGCTATCACACCTCGTTCTCTGATTACGCTTTCACCGTTCACTACTATAGCTACCACAAGGTTTTGTTTAATCATTTAACGTGGCGTTAGTCGTCGGGATGGAGATGTCGACCAATCATCAAAGTGGTGCATCCACGTTAAACGGTGCTATAGCTGCCATATATCAATATACATTGTGCAAACTCTCTTATATCAAGTACAGTAAACATTCAGATACTTCTATAAGGGCAAGCTTTACTTTCGTGTTATTCCGATTCCTATGACGGAGGGATCAACCATCTTTTCTTTCTCACCCGCTGGTGTCCATTTTATCAACGTCATATCCGTGACAGATGTACTTGGTGGACCCCGGCATAAAACACTTTCGTGTTAAAAAAACTGGGAAGGAGATTAAGCTTCGCTTTCAAGAGTACAACGCGATGGCGTAATCGGGCCCCGTGCGCATCGTCTTCTTAACTGCTAACCTAGCTTCCGCTCTCGGTGAATGCCTCGACCGCGACGCCAGGCAACGAACGTCTGTGCGCGTAACATTGGCTGTTTCAAACTATCCTAGAATGCCTACTGCAAGTACAATTGCGAAGTGCCCACTACTCCTAATTCTTCCTCTTGCGAATCAGCGAAGGTCTCATTACACGCCCGTAATGCACACGCGAACCTACGCTGCTGTTGGGGCCAGGAGGAAGACGAAGTGACAGCATTGTCTGTGTGTTCCACCTTGCTCTGTTTTAGTACTGTTTTTGCGTCATACGCTACGTTTACGAAGACGTCTTTCGTTGAAAAGGGGAAGGCCTTCCCCCAGGCCTGCGTGCAGTCGGAGACCCGGCTCCCAAATCACTTCACATGGAAGACACTACGAGTGGAAGCGCGAGGCTTCCCGAATCTTCGGACAGCTCAACGAAGGAGGCCATGGAATCCGAGGAGGGCTTCACGACGGTCCGAGGCCGTCGCTTGAAAAGGAAACTACGCCGGACGTCACCACGGGGCGGCAAGCGGTGCATAAGGAAGTTCCGTCATGTATGTTGGGTATATGACCACATCAGCCAGTGACAATCTGAATAGTCTTAATAGGCATTCTTGACGGAGTTCTTTGACCGCATAGCACCAGGCCAGATTAATGAAGTTCGAATCAACCCCCGCAGAACATACTTACGGTCGATGCGAAGAATGCAACAGTACTAGAGACATTGAAAAACATTCAGGCACTTGGTAATTTTCCGTGCGTTCCTTCAAAGTGTACGAAAGGATGCGTCAATCGGGGTAATCTCTGATGTGGACCCTCAAATCACGGAAAGTCTCCTCGCCAAACTTGTGACATCAACAGTGCGGATATTGATGTCCACCGCTTCGGACTCTCACGTTGTGTCAAGCTAGTCTTTGACTCATCTTTACCAGCACATGTGAAAGTGGGTTACGTAAGGCATCCGTGCGGCCATACGTAACCGAGACCTCTTCATTGCCACAGGTGCCAAAAGATAGGACATGTGGAGTGCAGTCTGCAAGAACTCTGTCACTTGTCAACGTGTGGTGAAGTCACCAACTGGAGGAATGTAAAGTTGAAGCGCCTAAATGTCCAATTGTGCTGGGACACTGATGCGACCTCCAAGTTGTGTCCAAACTCAAAGACGAAAACGCGGATTCTAAAGAAGATGGTGAGATCACTCTTCCCGAAGAGAGGCGCTCAATTGTTCGTCGACAGCGTACCGTTCACGACAGAAGCACAAGCGCGCCAGCAGTACACCAGATCCAAAGAACCGGAGCTTCCACCGCCGCCCAGCATCATGCCTTCTCCCCAACTAGAGAGTCGGGCAACATCTGGA